>NW_024058020.1:111127-318079 GCF_016432855.1 Salvelinus namaycush
GCTGTCTTCCTGAGTGAGTTCTGAGAAGACTGTAATACAACACACACTCCTATTGGAGCTGTCTTCACTGAGTGAGTTCTGAGAAGACTGTAATACAACACACACTCCTATTGGAGCTGTCTTCACTGAGTGAGTTCTGAGAAGACAGTTATTAATACAACACACACACCTATTGGAGCTGTCTTCCCTGAGTGAGTTCTGAGAAGACAGTTATTAATACAACACACACACCTATTGGAGCTGTCTTCACTGAGTGAGTTCTGAGAAGACAGTTATTAATACAACACACACTCCTATTGGAGCTGTCTTCACTGAGTGAGTTCTGAGAAGACAGTTATTAATACAACACACACACCTATTGGAGCTGTCTTCACTGAGTGAGTTCTGAGAAGACTGTAATACAACACACACTCCTATTGGAGCTGTCTTCACTGAGTGAGTTCTGAGAAGACTGTAATACAACACACACTCCTATTGGAGCTGTCTTCACTGAGTGAGTTCTGAGAAGACTGTAATACAACACACACTCCTATTGGAGCTGTCTTCACTGAGTGAGTTCTGAGAAGACAGTTATTAATACAACACACACTCCTATTGGAGCTGTCTTCCCTGAGTGAGTTCTGAGAAGACAGTTATTAATACAACACACACTCCTATTGGAGCTGTCTTCACTGAGTGAGTTCTGAGAAGACTGTAATACAACACACTGAAAGGGGTTCTAGCTACCTGCTCCTCAGCTGTGTGTGTGTGTGTGTGTGTGTGTGTGTGTGTCTCACAGCCTACCTTTACCTACTCTACTAACACCAACACCTACATGGACTATTGGCAAACACCATTCAGCCTTACATTATCAATAACACCACCAACACTCACACACACACACCCTGAGTCTCACACACACACACACACACTGAGTCACACACACACACTGAGACACATAAACTGAGACACACACTGAGTCACACACACACACACACACACACCGAGTCACACACACACTGAGTCACACACACACACTGAGTCACACACACACACACACACACACACACACACACACACACACACACACACACACACACACACACCGAGTCACACACACACTGAGTCACACACACTGAGAAACACACTATATATCAAGAAAAGTAGACAGGACACACTTACAATTAAAAAACACATGACTTTAATTACTTTTAGGTTCAAATCCTAACAGCAGTTTGTTTTTTAAGGTTGATCAATGTAAAGAGAGATCCACTGTCCAGTAAAACATTTCCACAGAAAATTAAAAGAATGGAATGAAATAAAAAGTTTGGAAAATATGAGCAGTGCTTTATATATCCTCTTCAAACATGAGTACGTGCATGACCTTTCACCCTGACAATAACATGAAGACTGGGCTGACAGGGAAATCCTGACTGCATTTTAACCTCTCTAGGCTTTTTTTAGGGGCTTGGAGTTGGAGCTGTAAACCTCGTCTGACCCGCTCTCAGAATGTCAAACTGTCACTCCAAAAGTTACAATGGAAAACCTATATGAAGCATCCTGATTGGCCAGCCAGGTGTCCCTCTTTTCTTGAGGGATGAGTTACAGTGGATTACTACCACAGTAGGATAGAAAGTAAGGATGAGTTACAGGGGATTAACACCACAGTAGAATAGAAAGTAAGGATGAGTTACAGGGGATTAACACCACAGTAGAATAGAAAGTAAGGATGAGTTACAGGGGATTAATACCACAGTAGGATAGAAAGTAAGGATGAGTTACAGGGGATTAATACCACAGTAGAATAGAAAGTAAGGATGAGTTACAGGGGATTAACACCACAGTAGAATAGAAAGTAAGGATGAGTTACAGGGGATTAATACCACAGTAGAATAGAAAGTAAGGATGAGTTACAGGGGATTAATACCACAGTAGAATAGAAAGTAAGGATGAGTTACAGGGGATTAATACCACAGTAGAATAGAAAGGAGAAGTCGTGACCATTTTCATTTTGGCCCAGCGATGATTCCATGTGACATTTAGTGTCGTTAATCTGGTTCCACTAGGAGCAGTTTCCATGTGGGAGAGAGAGAGGGGGAGAGAGAGAGGGGGGGGGGGGGGGAGAGAGCGAGAGAGAGACAGAGAGAGAGAGAGTCAGAGAGAGAGAAAGAGAAAGAGAGGGGGAGAGACAGAGAGAGAGAGAGACAGAGAGAGAGAGTAATGAAAAGAAAGGGGATATGAGATGGGGAATGATCCATTGAGTAATCCCACATGCTCCCGGATCACAGCAGAGGAACGTGGGAACGTTTACTTCTAGTCTACATAATACAGCCATTGTGTAAAAACCATCCAGAAAAGTAACAGTATGGAATATGGATCTATCCATCTTGACATTGTTTCCTATGGCAAATATTAATACTGTGTGTGTATGTAACCGTGTGTATGTGACCAGATGAAAAGCTGAGAATGGGTGTGTATGGTTATGGAGGAATGAGACGTGACACAGCATACTACCACCTCATCTCCAACAAGCGTGTGTGTGTGTGTGTGTGTGTGTGTGTGTGTGTGTGTGTGTGTGTGTGTGTGTGTGTGTGTGTGTGTGTGTGTGTGTGTGTGTGTGTGTGTGTGTGTGTGTGTGTGTGTGTGTGTGAGAGAATTACATAGAGCATATGATAGGATCTCAATACTGCAGGAAATGTGTAAGGGGAGACAGCATTACACTACACTATGAAACAAAGACAAAAGACATAAAGAATTATAGTAAAAAGCTTTGGAGCATCTTAAATTACATTTTGAGCAAAAAGGCAAACTCAGCTCCATCATTCATTGAATCAGACGGCTCATTCATCACTAAACCCACTTGTATTGCCAACTACTTTAATGAATTTTTTAATTGGCAAGATTAGCAAATTTAGGCATGAAATGCCAGCAACAAACGCTGACACTACACATCCAAGTATATCTGACCAGATGATGAAAGACAAGCGTTGTCATGTTGAATTCAGTCAAGTGAGTGTGGAACAGAAGAAGCTGTGTGGTCAGGTGCCACAAAGAGGGACTTAGATAAATTACAATTGGCTCAGAACAGGGCAGTACAGCTGACCCTTGGATGTACACTGAGAGCCAACATTAATAACATGCAGGTCAATCTCTCCTGGCTCAAAGGGGAGGAGAGATTGACTTTATCACTACTTGTATTTATGAGAGGTATTGACATGTTGAATGCACCGTGCTGTCTGTTTAAATGACTAGCACACAGCTCAGACACCCATGCATACCCCGCAAGACATGCCACCAGAGGTCTCTTCACAGTCCCCAAGTCCAGAACAGACAATGGGAGGCGGACAGTACTACATAGAGCCATGACTACATGGAACTCTATTCCACATCAGGTAACTGATGCAGCAGTAGAATCAGATGAAATAAAATATAAAAATACACCTCATGGAACAACTGGGATTGTGAAGCAACACAAACATGTAGACAAACACACGATGACATGTACACGTGGTAGTGGAGTAGGGTCCTGAGGACACACCCTAGTGTGTTGTAGATATGTAGTAGTGGAGTAGGGTCCTGAGGACACACCCTAGTGTGTTGTAGATATGTGGTAGTGGAGTAGGGTCCTGAGGGCACACCCTTAGTGTGTTGTAGATATGTGGTAGTGGAGTAGGGCCCTGAGGACACACCCTAGTGTGTTGTAGATATGTGGTAGTGGAGTAGGGTCCTGAGGGCACACCCTTAGTGTGTTGTAGATATGTGGTAGTGGAGTAGGGCCCTGAGGACACACCCTAGTGTGTTGTAGATATGTGGTAGTGGAGTAGGGCCCTGAGGGCAAACCCTTAGTGTGTTGTAGATATGTGGTAGTGGAGTAGGGCCCTGAGGGCAAACCCTTAGTGTGTTGTAGATATGTGGTAGTGGAGTAGGGTCCTGAGGACACACCCTTAGTGTGTTGTAGATATGTGGTAGTGGAGTAGGGTCCTGATGACACACCCTTAGTGTTGTAGATATGTGGTAGTGGAGTAGGGCCCTGAGGGCAAACCCTTAGTGTGTTGTAGATATGTGGTAGTGGAGTAGGGTCCTGAGGGCACACCCTTAGTGTGTTGTAGATATGTGGTAGTGGAGTAGGGGCCTGAGGGCACACAGTGTGTTATAGATATGTGGTAGTGGAGTAGGGTCCTGAGGGCACACCGTGTGTTGTAGATATGTGGTAGTGGAGTAGGGGCCTGAGGGCACACCCTTAGTGTGTTGTAGATATGTAGTAGTGGAGTAGGGTCCTGAGGACACACCCTTAGTGTTGTAGATATGTGGTAGTGGAGTAGGATCCTGAGGGCACACCCTTAGTGTGTTGTAGATATGTGGTAGTGGAGTAGGGTCCTGAGGACACACCCTTAGTGTGTTGTAGATATGTGGTAGTGGAGTAGGGGCCTGAGGACACACCCTTAGTGTGTTGTAGATATGTGGTAGTGGAGTAGGGTCCTGAGGACACACCCTTAGTGTGTTGTAGATATGTGGTAGTGGAGTAGGGGCCTGAGGACACACCCTTAGTGTGTTGTAGATATGTGGTAGTGGAGTAGGGTCCTGAGGACACACCCTTAGTGTGTTGTAGATATGTGGTAGTGAAGTAGGGTCCTGAGGGCACACCCTTAGTGTGTTGTAGATATGTGGTAGTGAAGTAGGGTCCTGATGACACACCCTTAGTGTGTTGTAGATATGTGGTAGTGGAGTAGGGCCCTGAGGGCAAACCCTTAGTGTGTTGTAGATATGTGGTAGTGGAGTAGGGCCCTGAGGGCAAACCCTTAGTGTGTTGTAGATATGTGGTAGTGAAGTAGGGTCCTGATGACACACCCTTAGTGTTGTAGATATGTGGTAGTGGAGTAGGGGCCTGAGGGCACAGTGTGTTGTAGATATGTGGTAGTGGAGTAGGGGCCTGAGGGCACACAGTGTGTTATAGATATGTGGTAGTGGAGTAGGGGCCTGAGGGCACACCCTTAGTGTGTTGTAGATATGTGGTAGTGGAGTAGGGGCCTGAGGGCACACAGTGTGTTATAGATATGTGGTAGTGGAGTAGGGCCCTGAGGGCAAACCCTTAGTGTGTTGTAGATATGTGGTAGTGAAGTAGGGTCCTGATGACACACCCTTAGTGTTGTAGATATGTGGTAGTGGAGTAGGGGCCTGAGGGCACAGTGTGTTGTAGATATGTGGTAGTGGAGTAGGGGCCTGAGGGCACACAGTGTGTTATAGATATGTGGTAGTGGAGTAGGGGCCTGAGGGCACACAGTGTGTTATAGATATGTGGTAGTGGAGTAGGGGCCTGAGGGCACAGTGTGTTGTAGATATGTGGTAGTGGAGTAGGGGCCTGAGGGCACACCCTTAGTGTGTTGTAGATATGTAGTAGTGGAGTAGGGTCCTGAGGACACACCCTTAGTGTTGTAGATATGTGGTAGTGGAGTAGGATCCTGAGGGCACACCCTTAGTGTGTTGTAGATATGTGGTAGTGGAGTAGGGGCCTGAGGACACACCCTTAGTGTGTTGTAGATATGTGGTAGTGGAGTAGGGTCCTGAGGACACACCCTTAGTGTGTTGTAGATATGTGGTAGTGAAGTAGGGTCCTGAGGGCACACCCTTAGTGTGTTGTAGATATGTGGTAGTGAAGTAGGGTCCTGAGGGCACACCCTTAGTGTGTTGTAGATATGTAGTAGTGGAGTAGGGTCCTGAGGGCACACCCTTAGTGTGTTGTAGATATGTGGTAGTGGAGTAGGGTCCTGAGGGCACACCCTTAGTGTGTTGTAGATATGTGGTAGTAGAGTAGGGTCCTGAGGACACATCCTTAGTGTGTTGTAGATATGTGGTAGTGGAGTAGCGGCCTGAGGGCACACCCTTAGTGTGTTGTAGATATGTGGTAGTGGAGTAGGGTCCTGAGGGCACACCCTTAGTGTGTTGTAGATATGTGGTAGTGGAGTAGGGTCCTGAGGTCACACCCTTAGTGTGTTGTAGATATGTGGTAGTGGAGTAGGGTCCTGAGGGCACACCCTTAGTGTGTTGTAGATATGTGGTAGTGGAGTAGGGGCCTGAGGACACACCCTTAGTGTGTTGTAGATATGTGGTAGTGGAGTAGGGTCCTGAGGGCACACCCTTAGTGTGTTGTAGATATGTGGTAGTGGAGTAGGGGCCTGAGGGCACACCCTTAGTGTGTTGTAGATATGTGGTAGTGGAGTAGGGTCCTGAGGACACACCCTTAGTGTGTTGTAGATATGTGGTAGTGGAGTAGGGGCCTGAGGACACACCCTTAGTGTGTTTTAGATATGTGGTAGTGGAGTAGGGTCCTGAGGGCACACCCTTGGTGTGTTGTAGATATGTGGTAGTGGAGTAGGGGCCTGAGGGCACACCCTTAGTGTGTTGTAGATATGTGGTAGTGGAGAAGGGTCCTGAGGGCACACCCTTAGTGTGTTGTAGATATGTGGTAGTGGAGTAGGGGCCTGAGGACACACCCTTAGTGTGTTTTAGATATGTGGTAGTGGAGTAGGGTCCTGAGGGCACACCCTTGGTGTGTTGTAGATATGTGGTAGTGGAGTAGGGGCCTGAGGGCACACCCTTAGTGTGGTGTGGTAGTGGAGTAGGGTCCTGAGGGCACACCCTTAGTGTGTTGTAGATATGTGGTAGTGGAGTAGGGTCCTGAGGACACACCCTTAGTGTGTTGTAGATATGTGGAAGTGGAGTAGGGTCCTGAGGACACACCCTTAGTGTGTTGTAGATATGTGGTAGTGGAGTAGGGTCCTGAGGGCACACCCTTAGTGTGTTGTAGATATGTGGTAGTGGAGTAGGGTCCTGAGGGCACACCCATAGTGCGTTGTGGAGTAGGGTCCTGAGGACACACCCTTAGTGTATTGTGGTAGTGGAGTAGGGTCCTGAGGACACACCCTTAGTATGTTGTAGATATGTGGTAGTGGAGTAGGGTCCTGAGGGCACACCCTTAGTGTGTTGTAGATATGTGGTAGTGGAGTAGGGTCCTGAGGGCACACCCTTAGTGTGTTGTAGATATGTGGTAGTGGAGTAGGGGCCTGAGGGCACACCCTTAGTGTGTTGTAGATATGTGGTAGTGGAGTAGGGTCCTGAGGACACACCCGTAGTGTGTTGTAGATATGTGGTAGTGGAGTAGGGTCCTGAGGACACACCCTTAGTGTGTTGTAGATATGTGGTAGTGGAGTAGGGGCCTGAGGGCACACCCTTAGTGTGTTGTAGATATGTGGTAGTGGAGTAGGGTCCTGAGGACACACAGTGTGTTGTAGATATGTGGTAGTGGAGTAGGGGCCTGAGGACACACCCTTAGTGTGTTGTAGATATGTGGTAGTGGAGTAGGGTCCTGAGGGCACACCCTTAGTGTGTTGTAGATATGTGGTAGTGGAGTAGGGTCCTGAAGGCACACCCTTAGTGTGTTGTAGATATTTGGTAGTGGAGTAGGGTCCTGAGGGCACACAGTGTGTTGTAGATATGTGGTAGTGGAGTAGGGTCCTGAGGACACACCCTGAGTGTGTTGTAGATATGTGGTAGTGGAGTAGGGTCCTGAGGACACACCCTTAGTGTGTTGTAGATATGTGGTAGTGGAGTAGGGTCCTGAGGACACACCCTTAGTGTGTTGTAGATATGTGGTAGTGGAGTAGGGTCCTGAGGACACACCCTGAGTGTGTTGTAGATATGTGGTAGTGGAGTAGGGTCCTGAGGACACACCCTTAGTGTGTTGTAGATATGTGGTAGTGGAGTAGGGGCCTGAGGACACACCCTTAGTGTGTTGTAGATATGTGGTAGTGGAGTAGGGTCCTGAGGACACACCCTTAGTGTGTTGTAGATATGTGGTAGTGGAGTAGGGTCCTGAGGGCACACCCTTAGTGTGTTGTAGATATGTGGTAGTGGAGTAGGGTCCTGAGGGCACACCCTTAGTGTGTTGTAGATATGTGGTAGTGGAGTAGGGTCCTGAGGGCACACCCTTAGTGTGTTGTAGATATGTGGTAGTGGAGTAGGGGCCTGAGGGCACACCCTTAGTGTGTTGTAGATATGTGGTAGTGGAGTAGGGTCCTGAGGACACACCCGTAGTGTGTTGTAGATATGTGGTAGTGGAGTAGGGTCCTGAGGACACACCCTTAGTGTGTTGTAGATATGTGGTAGTGGAGTAGGGGCCTGAGGGCACACCCTTAGTGTGTTGTAGATATGTGGTAGTGGAGTAGGGTCCTGAGGACACACCCGTAGTGTGTTGTAGATATGTGGTAGTGGAGTAGGGTCCTGAGGACACACCCTTAGTGTGTTGTAGATATGTGGTAGTGGAGTAGGGTCCTGAGGGCACACCCTTAGTGTGTTGTAGATATGTGGTAGTGGAGTAGGGGCCTGAGGGCACACCCTTAGTGTGTTGTAGATATGTGGTAGTGGAGTAGGGTCCTGAGGGCACACCCTTAGTGTGTTGTAGATATGTGGTAGTGGAGTAGGGTCCTGAGGGCACACCCTTAGTGTGTTGTAGATATGTGGTAGTGGAGTAGGGTCCTGAGGACACACCCTTAGTGTGTTGTAGATATGTGGTAGTGGAGTAGGGGCCTGAGGACACAGCCTTAGTGTGTTGTAGATATGTGGTAGTGGAGTAGGGTCCTGAGGGCACACCCTTAGTGTGTTGTAGATATGTGGTAGTGGAGTAGGATCCTGAGGACACACCCTTAGTGTGTTGTAGATATGTGGTAGTGGAGTAGGGTCCTGAGGGCACACCCTTAGTGTGTTGTAGATATGTGGTAGTGGAGTAGGGTCCTGAGGGCACACCCTTAGTGTGTTGTAGATATGTGGTAGTGGAGTAGGGTCCTGAGGGCACACCCTTAGTGTGTTGTAGATATGTAGTAGTGGAGTAGGGTCCTGAGGGCACACCCTTAGTGTTGTAGATATGTGGTAGTGGAGTAGGGTCCTGAGGGCACACCCTTAGTGTGTTGTAGATATGTGGTAGTAGAGTAGGGTCCTGAGGACACATCCTTAGTGTGTTGTAGATATGTGGTAGTGGAGTAGCGGCCTGAGGGCACACCCTTAGTGTGTTGTAGATATGTGGTAGTGGAGTAGGGTCCTGAGGGCACACCCTTAGTGTGTTGTAGATATGTGGTAGTGGAGTAGGGTCCTGAGGTCACACCCTTAGTGTGTTGTAGATATGTGGTAGTGGAGTAGGGTCCTGAGGGCACACCCTTAGTGTGTTGTAGATATGTGGTAGTGGAGTAGGGGCCTGAGGACACACCCTTAGTGTGTTGTAGATATGTGGTAGTGGAGTAGGGTCCTGAGGGCACACCCTTAGTGTGTTGTAGATATGTGGTAGTGGAGTAGGGTCCTGAGGGCACACCCTTAGTGTGTTGTAGATATGTGGTAGTGGAGTAGGGGCCTGAGGACACACCCTTAGTGTGTTTTAGATATGTGGTAGTGGAGTAGGGTCCTGAGGGCACACCCTTGGTGTGTTGTAGATATGTGGTAGTGGAGTAGGGGCCTGAGGGCACACCCTTAGTGTGTTGTAGATATGTGGTAGTGGAGTAGGGTCCTGAGGGCACACCCTTAGTGTGTTGTAGATATGTGGTAGTGGAGTAGGGGCCTGAGGACACACCCTTAGTGTGTTTTAGATATGTGGTAGTGGAGTAGGGTCCTGAGGGCACACCCTTGGTGTGTTGTAGATATGTGGTAGTGGAGTAGGGGCCTGAGGGCACACCCTTAGTGTGGTGTGGTAGTGGAGTAGGGTCCTGAGGGCACACCCTTAGTGTGTTGTAGATATGTGGTAGTGGAGTAGGGTCCTGAGGACACACCCTTAGTGTGTTGTAGATATGTGGAAGTGGAGTAGGGTCCTGAGGACACAGCCTTAGTGTGTTGTAGATATGTGGTAGTGGAGTAGGGTCCTGAGGGCACACCCTTAGTGTGTTGTAGATATGTGGTAGTGGAGTAGGGTCCTGAGGGCACACCCATAGTGCGTTGTGGAGTAGGGTCCTGAGGACACACCCTTAGTGTATTGTGGTAGTGGAGTAGGGTCCTGAGGACACACCCTTAGTATGTTGTAGATATGTGGTAGTGGAGTAGGGTCCTGAGGGCACACCCTTAGTGTGTTGTAGATATGTGGTAGTGGAGTAGGGTCCTGAGGGCACACCCTTAGTGTGTTGTAGATATGTGGTAGTGGAGTAGGGGCCTGAGGGCACACCCTTAGTGTGTTGTAGATATGTGGTAGTGGAGTAGGGTCCTGAGGACACACCCGTAGTGTGTTGTAGATATGTGGTAGTGGAGTAGGGTCCTGAGGACACACCCTTAGTGTGTTGTAGATATGTGGTAGTGGAGTAGGGGCCTGAGGGCACACCCTTAGTGTGTTGTAGATATGTGGTAGTGGAGTAGGGTCCTGAGGACACACAGTGTGTTGTAGATATGTGGTAGTGGAGTAGGGGCCTGAGGACACACCCTTAGTGTGTTGTAGATATGTGGTAGTGGAGTAGGGTCCTGAGGGCACACCCTTAGTGTGTTGTAGATATGTGGTAGTGGAGTAGGGTCCTGAAGGCACACCCTTAGTGTGTTGTAGATATTTGGTAGTGGAGTAGGGTCCTGAGGGCACACAGTGTGTTGTAGATATGTGGTAGTGGAGTAGGGTCCTGAGGACACACCCTGAGTGTGTTGTAGATATGTGGTAGTGGAGTAGGGTCCTGAGGACACACCCTTAGTGTGTTGTAGATATGTGGTAGTGGAGTAGGGTCCTGAGGACACACCCTTAGTGTGTTGTAGATATGTGGTAGTGGAGTAGGGTCCTGAGGACACACCCTGAGTGTGTTGTAGATATGTGGTAGTGGAGTAGGGTCCTGAGGACACACCCTTAGTGTGTTGTAGATATGTGGTAGTGGAGTAGGGGCCTGAGGACACACCCTTAGTGTGTTGTAGATATGTGGTAGTGGAGTAGGGTCCTGAGGACACACCCTTAGTGTGTTGTAGATATGTGGTAGTGGAGTAGGGTCCTGAGGGCACACCCTTAGTGTGTTGTAGATATGTGGTAGTGGAGTAGGGTCCTGAGGGCACACCCTTAGTGTGTTGTAGATATGTGGTAGTGGAGTAGGGTCCTGAGGGCACACCCTTAGTGTGTTGTAGATATGTGGTAGTGGAGTAGGGGCCTGAGGGCACACCCTTAGTGTGTTGTAGATATGTGGTAGTGGAGTAGGGTCCTGAGGACACACCCGTAGTGTGTTGTAGATATGTGGTAGTGGAGTAGGGTCCTGAGGACACACCCTTAGTGTGTTGTAGATATGTGGTAGTGGAGTAGGGGGCTGAGGGCACACCCTTAGTGTGTTGTAGATATGTGGTAGTGGAGTAGGGTCCTGAGGGCACACCCTTAGTGTGTTGTAGATATGTGGTAGTGGAGTAGGGGCCTGAGGGCACACCCTTAGTGTGTTGTAGATATGTGGTAGTGGAGTAGGGTCCTGAGGACACACCTGTAGTGTGTTGTAGATATGTGGTAGTGGAGTAGGGGCCTGAGGGCACACCCTTAGTGTGTTGTAGATATGTGGTAGTGGAGTAGGGTCCTGAGGACACACCCGTAGTGTGTTGTAGATATGTGGTAGTGGAGTAGGGTCCTGAGGACACACCCTTAGTATGTTGTAGATATGTGGTAGTGGAGTAGGGTCCTGAGGGCACACCCTTAGTGTGTTGTAGATATGTGGTAGTGGAGTAGGGTCCTGAGGGCACACCCTTAGTGTGTTGTAGATATGTGGTAGTGGAGTAGGGGCCTGAGGGCACACCCTTAGTGTGTTGTAGATATGTGGTAGTGGAGTAGGGTCCTGAGGACACACCCGTAGTGTGTTGTAGATATGTGGTAGTGGAGTAGGGGCCTGAGGGCACACCCTTAGTGTGTTGTAGATATGTGGTAGTGGAGTAGGGTCCTGAGGGCACACAGTGTGTTGTAGATATGTGGTAGTGGAGTAGGGGCCTGAGGACACACCCTTAGTGTGTTGTAGATATGTGGTAGTGGAGTAGGGTCCTGAGGGCACACCCTTAGTGTGTTGTAGATATGTGGTAGTGGAGTAGGGTCCTGAGGGCACACCCTTAGTGTGTTGTAGATATTTGGTAGTGGAGTAGGGTCCTGAGGGCACACAGTGTGTTGTAGATATGTGGTCGTGGAGTAGGGTCCTGAGGACACACCCTGAGTGTGTTGTAGATATGTGGTAGTGGAGTAGGGTCCTGAGGACACACCCTTAGTGTGTTGTAGATATGTGTTAGTGGAGTAGGGTCCTGAGGACACACCCTTAGTGTGTTGTAGATATGTGGTAGTGGAGTAGGGTCCTGAGGACACACCCTGAGTGTGTTGTAGATATGTGGTAGTGGAGTAGGGTCCTGAGGACACACCCTTAGTGTGTTGTAGATATGTGGTAGTGGAGTAGGGGCCTGAGGACACACCCTTAGTGTGTTGTAGATATGTGGTAGTGGAGTAGGGTCCTGAGGACACACCCTTAGTGTGTTGTAGATATGTGGTAGTGGAGTAGGGTCCTGAGGGCACACCCTTAGTGTGTTGTAGATATGTGGTAGTGGAGTAGGGTCCTGAGGGCACACCCTTAGTGTGTTGTAGATATGTGGTAGTGGAGTAGGGTCCTGAGGGCACACCCTTAGTGTGTTGTAGATATGTGGTAGTGGAGTAGGGGCCTGAGGGCACACCCTTAGTGTGTTGTAGATATGTGGTAGTGGAGTAGGGTCCTGAGGGCACACCCTTAGTGTGTTGTAGATATGTGGTAGTGGAGTAGGGTCCTGAGGACACACCCTTAGTGTGTTGTAGATATGTGGTAGTGGAGTAGGGGCCTGAGGGCACACCCTTAGTGTGTTGTAGATATGTGGTAGTGGAGTAGGGGCCTGAGGGCACACCCTTAGTGTGTTGTAGATATGTGGTAGTGGAGTAGGGTCCTGAGGGCACACCCTTAGTGTGTTGTAGATATGTGGTAGTGGAGTAGGGTCCTGAGGACACACCCTTAGTGTGTTGTAGATATGTGGTAGTGGAGTAGGGTCCTGAGGACACACCCTTAGTGTGTTGTAGATATGTGGTAGTGGAGTAGGGGCCTGAGGGCACACCCTTAGTGTGTTGTAGATATGTGGTAGTGGAGTAGGGTCCTGAGGACACACCCTGAGTGTGTTGTAGATATGTGGTAGTGGAGTAGGGTCCTGAGGGCACACCCTTAGTGTGTTGTAGATATGTGGTAGTGGAGTAGGGTCCTGAGGACACACCCTTAGTGTGTTGTAGATATGTGGTAGTGGAGTAGGGTCCTGAGGACACACCCTTAGTGTGTTGTAGATATGTGGTAGTGGAGTAGGGTCCTGAGGGCACACCCTTAGTGTGTTGTAGATATGTGGTAGTGGAGTAGGGTCCTGAGGACACACCCTTAGTGTGTTGTAGATATGTGGTAGTGGAGTAGGGGCCTGAGGGCACACCCTTAGTGTGTTGTAGATATGTGGTAGTGGAGTAGGGTCCTGAGGACACACCCTTAGTGTGTTGTAGATATGTGGTAGTGGAGTAGGGTCCTGAGGGCACACCCTGAGTGTGTTGTGAAATCTGTTATGACTGTATTGTCATGTTTTTTAAAATTGCATAACTGGCTTAATTTTTCTGTCCCCCGGGAAGAGTAGCTGTTCCCAAGGCAGCAGCTAATGGGGATCCATACACAAACACATACTACATCACTACAACGTTACAGTAAGGCTATCCTAAAGCCCCGTACTTTTCTTGCTGTCTTTTGGCTTCTCTTCTCTCTTCCACTCCTTCTCTTTTCGTCCCCTGCTCACGAGAGAGGGAGAGAGAGAAAAAGAGAGAGAGAGGATAGAGAGCACTTAGTCTCCCCCGCTCCAGAGTGCATGCCAGAGGTTTATAAATTGCTCTTATAAAAAACGACCTGTGTTAGTTAGGGTTGGCGTGCTGGGATTCCAGCAGGGGCTGTTTAAAAAGAGGGTGAATGGGTTCATCCATGTTCTCACAGTAAGAAGAAACCCTTTCTACCTCATTTAGCATCCGTGTTAAATGAAAACACTCACTGTAGGTCAATAACATTGGCAGCCTCAGAACAACATCGGGCCAGATTCTGACTAGCCATCCATCATCGGCAGTAACCTCCTAAGACCCCGAGACTCAGGACCTGACCATTCACCTAGACTCTGTTACCCCAGATGACCAGTAACAACCACCTGACCATTCACCTAGACTCTGTTACCCCAGATGACCAGTAACAACCACCTGACCATTCACCTAGACTCTGTTACCCCCAGATGACCAGTAACAACCACCTGACCATTCACCTAGACTCTGTTACCCCCAGATGACCAGTAACAACCACCTGACCATTCACCTAGACTCTGTTACCCCAGATGACCAGTAACAACCACCTGACCATTCACCTAGACTCTGTTACCCCAGATGACCAGTAACAACCACCTGACCATTCACCTAGACTCTGTTACCCCCAGATGACCAGTAACAACCACCTGACCATTCACCTAGACTCTGTTACCCCAGATGACCAGTAACAACCACCTGACCATTCACCTAGACTCTGTTACCCCCAGATGACCAGTAACAACCACCTGACCATTCACCTAGACTCTGTTACCCCAGATGACCAGTAACAACCACCTGACCATTCACCTAGACTCTGTTACCCCAGATGACCAGTAACAACCACCTGACCATTCACCTAGACTCTGTTACCCCAGATGACCAGTAACAACCACCTGACCATTCACCTAGACTCTGTTACCCCAGATGACCAGTAACAACCACCTGACCATTCACCTAGACTCTGTTACCCCCAGATGACCAGTAACAACCACCTGACCATTCACCTAGACTCTGTTACCCCAGATGACCAGTAACAACCACCTGACCATTCACCTAGACTCTGTTACCCCAGATGACCAGTAACAACCACCTGACCATTCACCTAGACTCTGTTACCCCAGATGACCAGTAACAACCACCTGACCATTCACCTAGACTCTGTTACCCCAGATGACCAGTAACAACCACCTGACCATTCACCTAGACTCTGTTACCCCAGATGACCAGTAACAACCACCTGACCATTCACCTAGACTCTGTTACCCCCAGATGACCAGTAACAACCACCTGACCATTCACCTAGACTCTGTTACCCCCAGATGACCAGTAACAACCACCTGACCATTCACCTAGACTCTGTTACCCCAGATGACCAGTAACAACCACCTGACCATTCACCTAGACTCTGTTACCCCAGATGACCAGTAACAACCACCTGACCATTCACCTAGACTCTGTTACCCCCAGATGACCAGTAACAACCACCTGACCATTCACCTAGACTCTGTTACCCCAGATGACCAGTAACAACCACCTGACCATTCACCTAGACTCTGTTACCCCAGATGACCAGTAACAACCACCTGACCATTCACCTAGACTCTGTTACCCCAGATGACCAGTAACAACCACCTGACCATTCACCTAGACTCTGTTACCCCCAGATGACCAGTAACAACCACCTGACCATTCACCTAGACTCTGTTACCCCAGATGACCAGTAACAACCACCTGACCATTCACCTAGACTCTGTTACCCCAGATGACCAGTAACAACCACCTGACCATTCACCTAGACTCTGTTACCCCCAGATGACCAGTAACAACCACCTGACCATTCACCTAGACTCTGTTACCCCAGATGACCAGTAACAACCACCTGACCATTCACCTAGACTCTGTTACCCCAGATGACCAGTAACAACCACCTGACCATTCACCTAGACTCTGTTACCCCAGATGACCAGTAACAACCACCTGACCATTCACCTAGACTCTGTTACCCCCAGATGACCAGTAACAACCACCTGACCATTCACCTAGACTCTGTTACCCCCAGATGACCAGTAACAATCACCTGACCATTCACCTAGACTCTATTACCCCAGATGACCAGTAACAACCACCTGACCATTCACCTAGACTCTGTTACCCCCAGATGACCAGTAACAACCACCTGACCATTCACCTAGACTCTGTTACCCCAGATGACCAGTAACAATCACCTGACCATTCACCTAGACTCTGTTACCCCAGATGACCAGTAACAACCACCTGACCATTCACCTAGACTCTGTTACCCCAGATGACCAGTAACAACCACCTGACCATTCACCTAGACTCTGTTACCCCCAGATGACCAGTAACAACCACCTGACCATTCACCTAGACTCTGTTACCCCCAGATGACCAGTAACAACCACCTGACCATTCACCTAGACTCTGTTACCCCAGATGACCAGTAACAACCACCTGACCATTCACCTAGACTCTGTTACCCCAGATGACCAGTAACAACCACCTGACCATTCACCTAGACTCTGTTACCCCCAGATGACCAGTAACAACCACCTGACCATTCACCTAGACTCTGTTACCCCCAGATGACCAGTAACAATCACCTGACCATTCACCTAGACTCTATTACCCCAGATGACCAGTAACAACCACCTGACCATTCACCTAGACTCTGTTACCCCCAGATGACCAGTAACAACCACCTGACCATTCACCTAGACTCTGTTACCCCCAGATGACCAGTAACAATCACCTGACCATTCACCTAGACTCTGTTACCCCAGATGACCAGTAACAACCACCTGACCATTCACCTAGACTCTGTTACCCCAGATGACCAGTAACAACCACCTGACCATTCACCTAGACTCTGTTACCCCCAGATGACCAGTAACAACCACCTGACCATTCACCTAGACTCTGTTACCCCCAGATGACCAGTAACAACCACCTGACCATTCACCTAGACTCTGTTACCCCAGATGACCAGTAACAACCACCTGACCATTCACCTAGACTCTGTTACCCCAGATGACCAGTAACAACCACCTGACCATTCACCTAGACTCTGTTACCCCAGATGACCAGTAACAACCACCTGACCATTCACCTAGACTCTGTTACCCCAGATGACCAGTAACAACCACCTGACCATTCACCTAGACTCTGTTACCCCCAGATGACCAGTAACAACCACCTGACCATTCACCTAGACTCTGTTACCCCCAGATGACCAGTAACAATCACCTGACCATTCACCTAGACTCTGTTACCCCAGATGACCAGTAACAACCACCTGACCATTCACCTAGACTCTGTTACCCCCAGATGACCAGTAACAACCACCTGACCATTCACCTAGACTCTGTTACCCCAGATGACCAGTAACAACCACCTGACCATTCACCTAGACTCTGTTACCCCAGATGACCAGTAACAACCACCTGACCATTCACCTAGACTCTGTTACCCCCAGATGACCAGTAACAACCACCTGACCATTCACCTAGACTCTGTTACCCCCAGATGACCAGTAACAACCACCTGACCATTCACCTAGACTCTGTTACCCCCAGATGACCAGTAACAACCACCTGACCATTCACCTAGACTCTGTTACCCCCAGATGACCAGTAACAACCACCTGACCATTCACCTAGACTCTGTTACCCCCAGATGACCAGTAACAACCACCTGACCATTCACCTAGACTCTATTACCCCAGATGACCAGTAACAACCACCTGACCATTCACCTAGACTCTGTTACCCCCAGATGACCAGTAACAACCAGAGGTGGGTTTTTTCTGGTTCTCAGACCTCAGAAAAGTGAGCAGTGATATTTCTAACATCTCTGTCTTATCAGAGATGTTTGACAGGTCATGTTCTACATTGTGTCAGTGATGTCCCTGAGAAAAGATAACATCTTGGGGAAGCTGCTAACTGGCGTCCCTATGAACCCTGGTCAGAAGTAATGCAGAGGACTGTATAGGGTGCAATTTGGGACACTCACTGGTCCAGTCTCTGCCTGGACCTGTATCCATGTTGTTAGAGAGGTAATGGACCAGACCAGAGCAAACGATGCCAGTAACACTGTTTTTAGTATCTCAGGTCTAAACAGCAGTTACAGTGTTGGTCTCCAGCCCAGATCAGAACACTGTTTAATATCACAGGTCTAATCAGCAGTTAGTATTTGTCTCCAGCCCAGATCCTTCAACATCCATCACCATCCATTAGGCATGTTCCCTAGACCCTTGCTCCCTACCGCTCTACTAGCTACCTCAGCATGTTCCCTAGACCCTTGCTCCCTACCTCTCTACTAGCTACCTCAGCATGTTCCCTAGACTCTTGCTTCCTACCACTCTACTAGCTACATCAGCATGTTCCCTAGACCCTTGCTCCCTACCTCTCCACTAGATACATCAGTCTACGGCTGGAATTCAGTTTGGACACCGCTACATTTACATGTCATTTCCAATTGAGCCAACATATGCAGTGTTTACCATAATTGTGGTCTCCGCTAATGAGGGAACATTGTCTTTAAAACGCTGTGCAATGTGGACGTGATCGGATTGAATCCCGGCTTTGACTCCGTTAGAACAATCAAATCAAATGTATTTATAAATCCCTTCTGATGTCACAAAGTGCTGTACAGAAATCCAGCCTAAAACCCCAAACAGCAAGCAATGCAGGTGTAGAAGCACGGTGGCTAGGAAAAACTCCCTGGAGCAAGGCCCTAGTTCCAACCTTCCTTCCTTCCTTCCTTCCTTCCTGTCTTCCTTCCTCAACCGACTCTAGACTGGATAGGTGACAGCTGCACAGAACTCATTGTACAGGTCTTAAAGCAAAGTAATAAGCTTTGGACATGTAAGCGTGAGGCAGCTTGATGTACACAGCCTGGACGGGACGCTAGTCTATTGCAGAGCCTTATCCCCAATCTGCCTCCTTAACCTCTATTGGTGACCCCCCCCCCCCCCCCCCCCCCCCCCACGGGACGGTTGAGCTAACATGCGCTAATGTAATTAGCATGAGGTTGTAAGTAACAAGAATATTTCCCAGGACATAGACATATCTGATATGGACAGAAAGCTTAAATTATTGTTAATCTAACTGCACTGTCCAATTTACAGTAGCTATTACAGTGAAAGAATACCATGCTATTGTTTGAGAGTGCACAGTTATGTACTTGAAAATGTATCAATAAACCAATTAGACATATTTGGCAAGACTTGATACAACATTTTGAACAGAAATGCAATGCTTCATTGAATCAGTCTAAAACGTTGCGCTTACACTGCTGCCATCTAGTGGCCAAAATCTAAATAGCACCTAAACTGGAATAGTACATTGTGGCCTTTCTCTTTCAAAGATGGTACAAAAAAAATTGCCATGTTTTTTCTTTGTATTATCTTTTACCAGATCTATTGTGTTATATTATCCTACATTAATTTCACATTTCCACAAATTTCAAAGTGTTTCCTTTCAAATGGTATCAATAATATGCATATCCTTGCTTCAGGTCCTGAGCTACAGGCAGTTAGATTTGGGTATGTCGTTTTAGGCAAAAATTGGGGAAAAAGGGTCCAATCCTTAAGAGGTTGTTAATGTTTAGTGCCAAGCATAGAGACACTGGGTCCCATTTCTTAGTCTTTTGGTATGAGTGGACTTGGTACAGGTCCATAGTGGTTACATACAATGATGAAAATAACTAAATAGTCATTGTTCAGAATAACATTATTCAGAAAGAAAAAAACTTCCCACTCTCAAGGGAAATATGTTTATTTAATTAGCATAATCTGATAAAGGAAAATTCTATTATAGGATTTAATTGTAAAATGTGAATGTTTATTATTATATCCTTCTTTCTGAACATCTCTTCTCCGCTTGACGAAGTCAGACGAAGAATACGCCTTTCATAAAAAAGTTTCCAACAGGTCAAAGTTATTCCGGGTTTTTTTCTGTTTACTGCACTAACATTCCAAACCAAAACCATGTGTGGTTCATTATTGTGATCCCTGGTCAGAGAACCGCACTGGCCCTTTAAATAACCTACTGCACCGTCCTCAAATCAACAACTACCTTGTGACAACTTCAACCCAGTGTATACTATATGTCTGTGTCTGGAATGGCAACCTATTCTCTATAGTGCACTACATTTGACCAAGGTGCATAGGGAATAGGGTGCGATTTTGGGACGTATAGGTTCCTGGTCAAAAGTAGCACACTAGGGAATAGGGTGCAATTTGGGACGTAAAGGCCCTGGTCAAAAGTAGCACACTAGGGAATAGGGTGCAATTTGGGACGTAAAGGCCCTGGTCAAAAGTAGCAAACTAGGGAATAGAGTGCGATTTGGGACGTGAAGGCCCTGGTCAAAAGTAGCACACTAGGGAATAGAGTGCGATTTGGGACGTAAAGGCCCTGGTCAAAAGTAGCACACCAGGGAATAGAGTGCAATTTGGGACGTGAAGGCCCTGGTCAAAAGTAGCACACTAGGGAATAGGGTGCAATTTGGGACGTATAGGTTCCTGGTCAAAAGTAGCACACTAGGGAATAGGGTGCAATTTGGGACGTAAAGGCCCTGGTCAAAAGTAGCACACCAGGGAATAGGGTGCAATTTGGGACGTGAAGGCCCTGGTCAAAAGTAGCATACTAGGGAATAGGGTGCAATTTGGGACGTATAGGTTCCTGGTCAAAAGTAGCACACTAGGGAATAGGGTGCAATTTGGGACGTGAAGGCCCTGGTCAAAAGTAGCACACTAGGGAATAGGGTGCAATTTGGGACGTAAAGGCCCTGGTCAAAAGTAGCACACTAGGGAATAGAGTGCAATTTGGGACGTGAAGGCCCTGGTCAAAAGTAGAACACTAGGGAATAGAGTGTGATTTGGGACGTAAAGGCCCTGGTCAAAAGTAGCACACTAGGGAATAGGGTGCAATTTGGGACGTAAAGGCCCTGGTCAAAAGTAGCACACTAGGGAATAGAGTGCAATTTGGGACGTGAAGGCCCTGGTCAAAAGTAGCACACTAGGGAATAGGGTGCAATTTGGGACGTATAGGTTCCTGGTCAAAAGTAGCACACTAGGGAATAGGGTGCAATTTGGGACGTAAAGGCCCTGGTCAAAAGTAGCACACTAGGGAATAGAGTGTGATTTGGGACGTGAAGGCCCTGGTCAAAAGTAGCACACTAGGGAATAGGGTGCAATTTGGGACGTAAAGGCCCTGGTCAAAAGTAGCACACTAGGGAATAGGGTGCAATTTGGGACGTAAAGGCCCTGGTCAAAAGTAGCACACTAGGGAATAGGGTGCAATTTGGGACGTAAAGGCCCTGGTCAAAAGTAGCACACTAGGGAATGGGGTGTGATTTGGGACGAACCATATGTCATCAAATCAACAACTTAGTCATATCCTCAGTATATGCCGACTGTATGAGTGACATGCTAATATTGGAGATAACATAGTCCGTCATAAATCACACATTCCCTCAGCCTGCCTGTGGGGATCTATTTTAAAACATGATTAATGTCAGTGAGAAAACATCCTGATGGGTTTAGCACCCTGCGTGTGGGGACGTGTGTGTGTGCGGAGGGTTTTGTTGCAAACTAATCAAGCATTTCTAGACTAGGTGTGAGAACTATGAAGCTGTTGGTGAGGATCACACACAGATATAGTCACTGACGTTTTCAGCTCAACACCCAGGGCCTGGAGCAGAAGCACCACGCGGATGCACACACACAGTCACACACACACACACACACACACACAGTCATACACACACACACACACAGTCATACACACACACACACACACACAGTCATACACACACACACACACACACAGTCATACACACACACACACAGTCATACACACACACAGTCATACACACACACAGTCATGCACACACACAGTCATACACACACACACACACACACACACACACACACACACACACACACACACACAGTCATACACACACACACACACACACACACACACACAGTCATACACACACACACACACACACACAGTCATACACACACACACACACACACACAGTCATACACACACACACACACACACACACACACACACACACACACACACACACACACACACACACACACACACAGTCATACACACACACGCACACAGTCATACACACACACACACACACACCTACGTGCTCGCACACACACAGTCATACACACACACACACACACCTACGTGCTCGCACACACACAGTCATACACACACACGCAGTCATACACACACACACAGTCATACACACACACACAGTCATACACACACACACACACTCCTACGTGCTCGCACACACACAGTCATACACACACACAAACACAGTCATACACACAAACACACACACACACACTCCTATGTGCTTGCACACACACAGTCATACACACACACAAACACAGTCATACACACACACACACACACACTCCTATGTGCTCGCACACACACAGTCATAAACACACACACACTCCTACGTGCTCGAACACACACACTCCTACGTGCTCGCACACACACAGGGATTCCGGTTTGAATCCCAAGTCAGACAGGAAAAAACATTTGGTGGGATTCTAGGTATTCTAGTACACCATCTCCTGCCGTTGTACCCTCGAGCAAGGCACTTGACCCCTAAGCTACTCCAGGGGTGTCACATTGTGGCTATACATGTTCAGATGAACTGGGTGATCTTGTGGGCCAGAAACTGGGACTTTGTAGGCCAGTTGAGAGGAGAGTACACTACTCACCTTGCAAACAAAGACCCACCCTCTAACACACCAGGACCAATGGAACATTGGCTAAAACATGGCTAGTTGTGAAACACACTAATGATCTATTTACTGAATTAAACAATATAGATTATGTAGAAAAGAGAAGGAAGGGAAGCTAAGGTAGACAATAGTAGGTTTTGGTAGACAGAAGGCTCTAAGGTACACAATAGTAGGTTTTGGTAGACAGAAGGTACTAAGGTACACAATAGTAGGTTTTGGTAGACAGAAGGTACTAAGGTACACAATAGTAGGTTTTGGTAGACAGAAGGTTCTAAGGTACACAATAGTAGGTTTTGGTAGACAGAAGGTACTAAGGTACACAATAGTAGGTTTTGGTAGACAGAAGGTACTAAGGTACACAATAGTAGGTTTTGGTAGACAGAAGGTACTAAGGTACACAATAGTAGGTTTTGGTAGACAGAAGGTACTAAGGTACACAATAGTAGGTTTTGGTAGACAGAAGGTTCTAAGGTACACAATAGTAGGTTTTGGTAGACAGAAGGTTCTAAGGTACACAATAGTAGGTTTTGGTAGACAGAAGGTTCTAAGGTACACAATAGTAGGTTTTGGTAGACAGAAGGTTCTAAGGTACACAATAGTAGGTTTTGGTAGACAGAAGGTTCTAAGGTACACAATAGTAGGTTTTGGTAGACAGAAGGTTCTAAGGTACACAATAGTAGGTTTTGGTAGACAGAAGGTACTAAGGTACACAATAGTAGGTTTTGGTAGACAGAAGGTACTAAGGTACACAATAGTAGGTTTTGGTAGACAGAAGGTTCTAAGGTACACAATAGTAGGTTTTGGTAGACAGAAGGTACTAAGGTACACAATAGTAGGTTTTGGTAGACAGAAGGTGCTCTTTGGTAAAAGGGGTACATTTTGTCATCAAATAGAAAGGAGGACCAAGGCACTCTTCATATAACTAGGCAAGTCAGTCAAAAACACATTCTTATTTACTATGACAGCCTACCCCAACAACACTGGGACAATTGTGTGCCACTCATATGGGCCTCCCAATCACAGCCAGGAATCGAACCAAAGTCTGTAGTGACATCTCTAGCACGGCGATGCAGTGGCTTAGACCGCTGCGCCACTCGGAAGCCCCTAGACAATGTATTTGTCTACATTAATGTAAAACTAAGATTTTATTTATTCATTCCAAATGGGTAAAAAAACGGTAAAGTTGCTTTGAACGTAAAACTATTGTTGTGAAGCAAAGACAATGATCAATCTGTATTATGCTAATCTATCCACTGAAATTACCTTGTTGTCCTCAAGTGAACCGTCTTGCTCTCACACTTCAGCGTTCAGTTGAGAGAGAAATTGGCCTGGTCTCTTTGTAGCTCAAAAGTACTTAGGGTAAGGGAAAGAGTTAACTACAGTAAAAAAAAACTTCCTCACAAATTTACCCATCATGTAAACCTATCGATCATAGCTACAGTAGGCCACACAACGTGCGTGTCATCCTTGCACAGGTTGGGCACACTCTCCAAAGCGCACAGTTGGAACACGAGGGGATACTTGTTGAGTTCTAGAGCCCACGACCAGGGTTCCTATTCGCAATCCCCATACAACTTTCATGTTATGAGTAAAATCCTTTAGGAAAAATGTATATGTTATCCTCCAAAAAGCAGGTTTAATTGTCCACAGTCAGACACGAAACAGATGACAGAAATTGCCTCTATCGGCATGGAACATAGGCCCATCTCTCCAAAGACAGTTGAATATTCTCCTAAAGTTGTTCCTGAACAAAAAAGCAGTAGGCTACCGTGTGTCCCAGAACGGTAACGTTTCCCGGGGAAAAATAAACCCACCTGATCTCTCTCCCTCTCTCTGTGTGTGTACTGACCGATCGTCCCGTGCAGCACCTAGAGACAGTAGCCCAAACCTAGTGGCTCTGGCTGTGCTGTGTGGGCCGCGTAGTGCGAGCCTCCTTTTCAGGCCCTCCCTAAAATGGAATTCTAGGTGGTGGTGACTAGGCAGTAGGTATGTCGAGCTCCAGAAGAACACAGTCCTGGAGACAGTTGAGATCTTGCAGTAACCATTGCCACCAAATGGAAAGGTTTGGCTCTGCACTCTCGTATGTAAAAGTGTGGGGAATAAATTACTATTGTACCTTCCTCTTCACAAACAATAATCAGAACAACGAGGTTTTCGTATACCAAAAGGATTTATCAAGTTTCTGAGTAAAATATACATTTAGAACGTTGATTTGCCTAACCATGTTTTCATATTTTAGGCCTCTATTATCAGGCTGTCTATTACGGCATTGGATTGAAAACAAGATATATATTTACAAACATGTATATTTACAAAGATAGACAAGAACTCAGTCTTTAGAGTCTAGTTTTTGTTTCTTTCATCCATGTGTCATTGTATGATGGCTGATCTCTCATCTGATCTGTATATAAAATCTCATTGGGCTACTTAACTGGTCTATACACACTATTGTAGTTGGAGCGCCGACTGGTGGTCATTAGGAGGGGCGTGCCAAATAAACGTCTGAAATATAAGTGAAAGATTTTTAGCTATAGAACTGTTTTACATTGATGTCTCCTAGATTTGATTTACCTCTAAACCTGTTTTACCTTGATGTCTCCAATATATTGTCTTGATGAACACCATTTATGTATGAGAAGTCTTAGCATATAACTTTTACATTGTACATTGTTGAGATTTAAACGTTCTATCAAGGCATTACCTTTATATTGAGTTTGAAATATATATCAAATATCACAATGAAGTATCACGTTGGAACTGTCCGGTTTAAAAATGTGTCCACCACGGACTTCGTTTCCGAGGCACGGACGGGGATCGAGCCCGCGATCTTCGGTTTACGAGACCGACGCCTTACCACTTGGCCACCGCGCCTGGTAATAGTGCGTAGGAAAAATATGAGTTTTCAAACCTTTTTCCTGCAAATTGACTGAATCCGTTTGGAAAATGTTATGGATGATACAAATATATTTATTGATAGTAGCAAGTGTTTATGACGAGCAATCTCAAACATACATCTCCAAACCAGACACACCATGTCATCTTCCAGTTGACCACTTAGCTAAGCTTAGCTAAAACTGACGTTGGTAGCTAGCTACTGGAAGTTAGCTACATGGGTCGTTTTCAAAATGTGACTTTAGCCGCTAGAAAGCAAAATAGGATGATGATGATGCCCGATACGTATTGTGTTTATTATCAGCATTGATCGATTGTATGACGCTATTTAGAACACGCCCTATCCATGTGTTCCTGAATGTAGCACTGCACCCGGATGTAGTGGGTGACTAAGCTAATGATCATGTTGCTAGCCCAGTTTGGTATCTTGAGCATCGAACGTTATATGTTGACGATTATGTGATTTATAGCTAGATAGAGAACTTGGATGCAGATTGCAAGCGTGTCTCATTTTAACCTGTGCGCCTGGGTCATTTTGGTAAGTCCTAGGCATGTTCATAGTTCAGCAAAGATGTAGCTAGCTAGCTAACTAGCTGACCATATGAGAGTTCTGTACCGGTGTCATTGTCAAAAGTGGTCACCGAAGGTAGCAAATTCATGGAATGTTGGTCGAATACATATGGGCCTAATAATAATCTTTGTCTGATGTTATGTGCACCGCACTGTAACAAGTTGCAATGTTGTTAGCTAGCTACAATAACATTACAATGTTGTGAGCTAGCTACAATAACATTACAATGTTGTTATCTAGCTACAATAACATTACAATGTTGTGAGCTAGCTACAATAACATTACAATGTTGTGAGCTAGCTACAATAACATTACAATGTTGTGAGCTAGCTACAATAACATTACAATGTTGTGAACTAGCTACAATAACGTTACAATGTTGTTAGCTAGCTACAATAACGTTACAATGTTGTGAGCTAGCTACAATACCATTACAATGTTGTTAGCTAGCTACAATAACATTACAATGTTGTGAACTAGCTACAATAACGTTACAATGTTGTTAGCTAGCTACAGTAACGTTACAATGTTGTGAGCTAGCTACAATAACATTACAATGTTGTGAACTAGCTACAATAACGTTACAATGTTGTTAGCTAGCTACAATAACGTTACAATGTTGTGAGCTAGCTACAATAACGTTACAATGTTGTTAGCTAGCTACAATAACATTACAATGTTGTGAGCTAGCTACAATAACGTTACAATGTTGTTAGCCTGAGCTTTGAAACGAAGCTATGTTCCACATGTGTGTTCCGTGGAACATACAGTATTATTCAGGTTCCCTGAATCAGGGCAGTGAAACGTGTTCTATAAGATCATAAGTGTGTGTTTCACTTTTTGACCATGCTAGTTCTCGTTTAGCTACAACAGAGTAACGTTAACCTACCTATTTTACATTTGTTTTATTTCCCCATTATTTAACCAGGTAGGCTAGTTGAGAACAAGTTCTCATTTACAACTGCGACCTGGCCAAGATAAAGCATAGCAATTCGACACATACAACAACACAGAGTTACACATGGAATAAACAAAACAAGCAGTCAATAATACAGTAGAACAAAAGAAAACAAAAAGTCTATATACAGTGAGTGCAAATGAGGTAAGATAAGGGAGTTAAGGCAATAAATAGGCCATGGTGGTGAAGTAATTACAATATAGCAATTAAACACTGGAATGGTAGATGTGCAAAAGATGAATGTGCAAGTAGAGATACTGGGGTGCAAAGGAGCAAGATAGATAGATAAATAAATAAATAATTATAGAATGGGGATGAGGTAGGTAGATAGATGGGCTATGTACAGGTGCAGTGATCTGTGAGCTGCTCTGACAGCTGGTGCTTAAAGCTAGTGAGGGAGATATGAGTCTCCAGCTTCAGAGATTTTTGTAGTTCGTTCCAGTCATTGGCTGCAGAGAACTGGAAGGAAAGACAACCAAAGGAGGAATTGGCTTTGGGGGTGACCAGTGAGATATACCTGCTGGAGCGCGTGCTACGAGTGGGTGCTGCTATGGTGACCAGTGAGCTGAGATAAGGCGGGGCTTTACCTAGCAGAGACTTGTAGATAACCTGTAGCCAGTGGGTTTGGCGACGAGTATGAAGCGAGGGCCAACCAATGAGAGCGTACAGGTCGCAATGGTGGGTAGTGTATGGGGCTTTGGTGACAAAACGGATGGCACTGTGATAGACTGCATCCAATTTCTTGAGTAGAGTGTTGGAGGCTATTTTATAGATGACATCACCGAAGTCGAGGATCGGTAGGATGGTCAGTTTTACGAGGGTATGTTTGGCAGCATGAGTGAAGGATGCTTTGTTGCGATATAGGAAGCTGATTCTAGATTTAATTTTGGATTGGAGATGCTTAATGTGAGTCTGGAAGGAGAGTTTACAGTCTAACCAGACACCTAGGCATTTGTAGTTGTCCACGTATTCTAAGTCAGTGCCGTCCAGTAGTGATGCTGGACGGGCGAGCAGGTGCGGGCAGTGATCGATTGAATAGCATGCATTTAGTTTTACTTGCATTTAAGAGCAGTTGGAGGCCACGGAAGGAGAGTTGTATGGCATTGAAGCTCGTCTGGTGGTTAGTTAACACAGTGTCCAAAGAGGGGCCAGAAGTATACAGAATGGTGTCGTCTGCGTAGAGGTGTACCAGAGAATCACCAGCAGCAAGAGCAACATCATTGATGTATACAGAGAAGAGAGTCGGCCCGAGAATTGAACCCTGTGGAACCCCCATAAAGACTGCCAGAGGTCCGGACAACAGGCCCTCCGATTTGACACACTGAACTCTATCAGAGAACTAGTTGGTAAACCAGGCGAGGCAATCATTTGAGAAACCAAGGCTGTCGAGTCTGCCAATAAGAATGTGGTGATTGACAGAGTCGAAAGCCTCGGCCAGGTCGATGAATACGGCTGCACAGTAATGTCTCTTATCGATGACGGTTATGATGTCGTTTAGGACCTTGAGCGTGGATGAGGTACACCCATGACCAGCTCTGAAACCAGATTGCATAGCGGAGAAGGTACAGTGGGATTCGAAATGGTCGGTAATCTGTTTGTTAACTTGGCTTTCGAAGACCTTAGAAAGACAGGGTAGGATAGATATAGGTCTGTAGCAGTTTGGGTCTAGAGTGTCACCCCCTTTGAAGAGGGGGATGTTACTTACCGTAACTCAATTTCATATTCCATTCTATATTCATAATATTGCATCTATATAACCTGGTAAAGCTACATTCCCAACCGTTCCTTTGCAGGTGAGAAAGCCTAGGAATCAGCGCTACTGCGGTAGGAACCCGGGAGAGACCCTGAACTGACACCCCAGCTCTGTCCCAAGCCGTTGCTGATCTTCCACTCCTCCATGTCCCAGGTGTAGGTTAAACCCTTGAGGCTGGAGAGACCCTGAACTGACACCCCAGCTCTGTCCCAAGCCGTCGCTGATCTGCCACTCCTCCATGTTCCAGGTGTAGGTTAAACCCTTGAAGCTGCAGAGACCCTGAAGTCCCACCCCTGTGACACCCCTCGGTCCCCAGCCTCAGCCTCACCCCCTCTGACGACCTACCATGCCCCTGATCGTGGATGCTGTGTGGGCCGTGTGGAGCATCGGGGCGGGGGTCTATGACTACTTCCACACCAGTGCCATGGAGGAACGCATCGGCAACCTGGAGAGCGTCCTCACCATCCACCAGTGTGTCATAACAGCCCTGTCCGCAGGCCTCGTCCTCCTCATGACCTATATACTGTGGAGAAAACACTGAAGCCATGGTCGTATTCAGTCAGTGAGATGGCCCCGGGGGAAGGTTTCCCCTAGGTACAGATCTTGGATCATTTCGCCCTCCCTCAATCCTATCTGTAACCAGTAGTGGGGAAAATACTAAACTGACCCAAGATCAGCATCTAGGGGCAACTTCACCCTATTCCAGCGGAGATGGGAGGTGAGACGGTCCTAGATACTCCAGACCTAAGGACTGCATTACGGCTAGCGTCAGCTACTCACCAGACTAACAGCCAGTCCCAAATCACTCCCTAACCCTCCCCCATTGTCTTATGTCATATCATGCGATGACTGTCAGTTTAGGGATGGGGCATCGTGTAGGAGTGACGCCACTTATGCATAAGATAATGACCTTGGCCCCTAACCCTTGGGTGTTGGCAGATCTGAAGGGTCTTGATAAGTATAAGCAGATAGGTATAAGCAGTGTAACGCTGGATCATCACATTACTACTACTACTACTACTACTGGAGCTCAACAGACAGTCTGCAACCCCTCCATAGTCCTTCCCCTCGGCCCTGACCATCAAAGAACGGTCTGGATAGGTATGACAACTGGGTAGGTATAGGATTCTGTTTCATCAAAGCACTACTATTGGAAGACGAGCTCAAGAGACCATGAGGAGTTGCTTGTGGAAGCTTCCTGGTGGAAAGTAGTCCTGGTATACAGTACAAAGGCTCTATTAGAGCTTGTTGGAGTAGTCACCCCTCCAAGTCTCGTTCGTCACTCTGCTGTTACTTGGAACGGGATTGAGAGGAAGTCTGGGAGCTGAGGGTAGCTGGAGAGGGGCTCTTCAATCTGAGAGCTTGAGTGCCGTGATGACTGTAGCCTGGTCCCAGATCTGTTTGTGCTATCGTGTCAACTCCTTGCCATGCCAAACATGGAATTGACATGATAGCACAAACAGATCTGGGACCAGTCTATCATGACTGGCTGTGATCAGAAAACACTGTATTTTGCTACTGTGTGGATACTGACGTCTAGCCTGGTCCCTGATCTGTTCGTGCTGTCTTGCCAACAATGACCGTAGGAGTGGGCAAGACCATACAAACAGATCTAGGACCAGGCTAACTCAGGCCACTTGTTTAATTTAAAACTATCATCCATTGAATGTGATTGATTCATGTTGGTACTTTATATTGCCGAAAGGGATTTGTGAAACGTGGCTTCCGTCCATGTGACTGTAGAATGAGCCTACATAATAATGACACTGTTGGGACTAAACATTATACACCGCTTTCCCGCACACAGATTAAGCCTAGTCCTAGAATAAAAAGCCTGGTCAATGGAGAATCTCTATTAAAAGTGATTTATTATTTTTTTAGCCCAGGACTAGACTTAAACTGTCTGAAACCTTCCATGTAAGAGAAAGATAACACCTTTTTAAGTTACTGTCTAGGTAAAAAAAAAAATACACGTTTCCATGTCGATGACGCCTTTTAACGGTTTTCTCTGTATTTGTACGTCATAACATCTCGTTTTTAAAATCATGCTTTTATCATTGTTGGATCTGTTACCCGTCTACCTGGTTGACTAATATCATGTCTGTTGGCCATTGTTGTCGACTCAAGTGCTACTGTGTGTATTTTGCTGAATCACTACCTGGTTGTTGGTTTCTATGTGAACAAAAGGTATTAATGTCAGGTTAATAAATAATGTGATTAACTCTGCACTATTCTTTCCTCCTTAATGTATTTGAAGTATTCGTTTATCATGTACAAACTATGATTTGTAATTCCTTTGAAAGTTGGGTGCCATGCCAGTGGTCATAGCTGGTTGTAATGACGTCACTGAGATACTGTCCTGTAGGTTTTAACTTCAACCTTGTTCCTGGAGAACTACTGTCCTGTAGGTTTTAACTTCAACCTTGTTCCTGGAGAACTACCCTCCTGTAGGTTTACACTCCAAACCTGTTCCTGGAGAGGTACCCTCCTGTAGGTTTACACTCCAACCCTGTTCCTGGAGAACTACTGTCCTGTAGGTTTTAACTTCAACCCTGTTCCTGGAGAACTACTGTCCTGTAGGTTTTAACTTCAACCCTGTTCCTGGAGAACTACTGTCCTGTAGGTTTTAACTTCAACCCTGTTCCTGGAGAACTACTGTCCTGTAGGTTTTAAATTCAACCCTGTTCCTGGAGAGCTACTCTCCTGTAGGTTTACACTCCAATTCTAATCTAGCACACCTGATTCTAATAATTATCTGGTTGATAAACTGAATCAGGTTAGTTACAACTGGGGTTGGAGTGAAAACCTACAGGAGGGTAGGTCTCCAGGAACAGGGTTGGAGTGAAAACCTACAGGAGGGTAGCACTCCAGGAACAGGGTTGGAGGCCCCTGCCATAGACTCACGTGACTCCTGTTTCCAACATAAACAACATGAGCCATGTCCCAAATGGCAACCTATTCCCTACATAGTGCACTACGTTTGACCAGATCCCTATGGGCCGGGATCTCCGGGATGTCGATGGAAGTCGAGGTCAGATACCTAAGGAAGAGAAGAGCAGGTGTGGTTAGTTCCTGTCACCTGACCAGAACAATGAATGGAGAAAGGGAAAAGAGTCTATTGGTTCTTTTTTTAAATTATTTTTTTGACACAGAACACCTCCCTACCACAGGAGGTTGGTGGCACCTTAATTGGGGAGGACGGGCTCGTGGTAATGGCTGGAGCGGAATCGTATCAAACGCATCAAAAACATGGTTTGATGCCATTCCATTCTCTCCGTTACCAGCCATTATTATGAGTCGTCCTCCCCTCAGCAGCCTCCACTGCAACCTACACATGTTAAAGCTAAAGGTATGTAAGGTAAGACCATTCCTACACATGTTAAAGCTAAAGGGATGTAAGGTAAGACCATTCCTACACATGTTAAAGCTAAAGGGATGTAAGGTAAGACCATTCCTACACATGTTAAAGCTAAAGGGATGTAAGGTAAGGTAAGACCATCACTACACATGTTAAAGCTAAAGGTATGTAAGGTAAGGTAAGACCATCACTACACATGTTAAAGCTAAAGGTATGTAAGGTAAGACCATCCCTACACATGTTAAAGCTAAAGGTATGCACGGTAAGGTAAGACCATTCCTACACATGTTAAAGCTAAAGGTATGTAAGGTAAGGTAAGACCATCCCTACACATGTTAAAGCTAAAGGTATGTAAGGTAAGACCATCACTACACATGTTAAAGGTATGTAAGCTAAGGTAAGACCATTCCTACACATGTTAAAGCTAAAGGTATGTAAGGTAAGACCATTCCTACACATGTTAAAGCTAAAGGTATGTAAGGTAAGGTAAGACCATTCCTACACATGTTAAAGCTAAAGGTATGTAAGGTAAGGTAAGACCATTCCTACACATGTTAAAGCTAAAGGTATGTAAGGTAAGGTAAGACCATCACTACACATGTTAAAGCTAAAGGTATGTAAGGTAAGACCATCCCTACACATGTTAAAGCTAAAGGTATGCACGGTAAGGTAAGACCATCACTACACATGTTAAAGCTAAAGGTATGTAAGGTAAGGTAAGACCATCACTACACATGTTAAAGCTAAAGGTATGTAAGGTAAGGTAAGACCATCACTACACATGTTAAAGCTAAAGGTATGTAAGGTAAGACCATCCCTACACATGTTAAAGCTAAAGGTATGCACGGTAAGGTAAGACCATTCCTACACATGTTAAAGCTAAAGGTATGTAAGGTAAGGTAAGACCATCCCTACACATGTTAAAGCTAAAGGTATGTAAGGTAAGACCATCACTACACATGTTAAAGGTATGTAAGCTAAGGTAAGACCATTCCTACACATGTTAAAGCTAAAGGTATGTAAGGTAAGACCATTCCTACACATGTTAAAGCTAAAGGTATGTAAGGTAAGGTAAGACCATTCCTACACATGTTAAAGCTAAAGGTATGTAAGGTAAGGTAAGACCATTCCTACACATGTTAAAGCTAAAGGTATGTAAGGTAAGGTAAGACCATTCCTACACATGTTAAAGCTAAAGGTATGTAAGGTAAGGTAAGACCATCCCTACACATGTTAAAGCTAAAGGTATGCAAGGTAAGGTAAGACCATCCCTACACATGTTAAAGCTAAAGGTATGCAAGGTAAGGTAATACCATCCCTACACATGTTAAAGCTAAAGGTATGCAAGGTAAGGTAAGACCATCCCTACACATGTTAAAGGTATGTAAGGTAAGACCATCACTACACATGTTAAAGGTATGTAAGGTAAGGTAAGACCATTCCTACACATGCTAAAGGTATGTAAGGTAAGACCATTCCTACACATGTTAAAGCTAAAGGTATGTAAGGTAAGGTAACACCATTCGTCCACAAAATGCTACAATGTAAAAACTGTAAAGGATTTGGGCATGTGGCATATGTGTGGAGGCTGAAGATCGGAGTGAAGAAGGTCAGGGCTGTGATTGTGGTGGCGATCATGATCCAGAGGTCTTGAAGTGCCCTGTAAAAGGGTGAAGGAAGTTGAGCTGGCGAAAGTCAGGACGGTCCATCAGATCTCCTATGCGGATGCAACCAAAAGAGTTGAGAAAGCAAGTGATAGTGTTGAAGGTATGATACCCAGATGCAACACAGCCCGCGTGTCAAGCAAGAGAACAGTGTGTTAAAAAGATGGATTTTATAGCATTTATTACAACTGTTATTAATTGTACGGCACAAAGTATCAAAGAAATCTAAGAAGTTGAACATCATTGTGGCTACAGCTGAAAAGTATCTGGGACTTCAATGGAAGATGTGCCACACTCCCAGGCTCCTGAGCCTGAGTATGAATTGGATTTGGCGGTTTTGTTTTAACAGAAGAAATAAGATGTTTGGGATATTTTTTGCCCCCTCACACCGACCATGTTAATATTTTTGTGATCTTTTTGTTTTCATCCCGCACAGTAGGTGGCGGCAATACACTTTTTGAGTGTAGTCTGCTGATACATATAAAGAAAAAGAAGTAGCACGTATGCGTCACTAGTTACCACAGCCACAAGGTAAGAAGGCCCGCCTACTCGACCAATCAGGTGAGGGAGTGTGATGACGTGAATGCCGGTTTAGGCTTCGTGGGAAACGACCAATCAGGTGAGGGAGTGTGATGACGGGCAGGAAAGAGACCTGTATTTCTTTTATCCAGTGATCCATCAATTATTTGATTATTTATTAGCTATAATAAAACCAACCGTTCTAAATGCAAAGTGGTAATCAGATGTCTTATTCAAACTCAGCTTGCAAGTTTATCATGATGTTTGCCCTTACTCATAGTTACTTTAACCCAGAATAGGTTTACTCCAGTAGTTGCATTGTTTTTAAAATAGCATGTAGACCAACAAGTTGATATATCTTAATTTTAGATCTTTATTTTCAAAATCCACAAGTTAAACGTTCACAGCTTCACAGCAATGTTCACATAAATTTCATTAAAAAAAATTTTGGGCTGATTTAAGATGAAAATGTCTACTCTGTTACTTTATTTGGCATCCAGGCACTTACTATAGTCATTTATTTATTTCACTTAACATAGCCTTGCAATCCATCTTTTTGTTATTTTGTACCAGTTTCCAAAGGCATGGTCTTCAAGCTATGGAATATGGTCAAAACATTTTCATTAAAATAATAATTGATTGGACTACTTACATGGCACTTTCCTCACCACACGAACCCCACTTACAACCTCTTTATTTGATTTGATTGGCCCACTTACAACCTCTTTATTTGATTTGATTGGCCCACTTACAACCTCTTTATTTGATTTGATTGGCCCACTTACAACCTCTTTATTTGATTTGATTGGCCCACTTACAACCTCTTTATTTGATTTGATTGGCCCATCCACCCCCGTCTTCAGAGGACAAAGGTAACTTTATATATTATTCATACACTTGACATACATGGCACTTTTATACAAAGTATTACACGATAGGAATACAGTTTGATTTGCACATAAAATTGTACTCATCCATAGCCGTGTGACCACTGAGTTAGGACACCTGTTTAAAAGACCCATCTTCCATCTTATTGAGGAACATTCCATTGTTATTACTTCAACATGATTCTAATTAAATGTTAAAGTGTATGGTGTAAATGACAGTGATCCGTCTCTGAACTTACTTCCTTCTTGTCTCTTTCAGCAGCATATTTCTCTTTGGCTTTTGTCTGTCTGTCTTTCCTCTGGTGTCATTCATACAGTACCTTCAGAAAGTATTTACACCCCTTGACTTTTTCCTAATTGTCTTGTGTTACAGCCTGAATTTAGATTTTTTGGGGGGGTCACTGGCCTACACGCAATACCCCATAATGTCAAAGTGGAATTATGTTTTTAGAAATTTTTACAAATTAATTAAAAATGAAAATCTGAAATGTCTTGAGTCAATAAGTATTCTACCTTTTTATGGCAAGCCTAAATAAGTAAAGGAGTAAAAATGTGACCGACCGCCCCGATTCGGTATTACGTAGCAACATTTGAAATTGTGTTTTTTTTACACTGGATAAAAGTAGAGCTACACTGCAGTTGAGGAACAATGGGAAAGGAATTATGCTTTGAAAGTTGATAAACTTGTAACCCCACCTTTGAGAAAATGGCCCTTGAATGTTTTGGTACACCTACTGAAGAGCCCTTTGTCTACAGAGTTGTGGGTTCGATTCCCACAGGAGACCAGTATGAAAAATGTATGAAGTCGCTCTGGATAAGAGTGTCTGCTAAATTACTCAAATGTAATGTTGTTCTTCACATTACCGTCTCTGATAGACACACACAATGAAATTAAAGTTTATTTGTCACATGCACAGGATACAGAAATACATGGTTATTTGCATAGTAACAATAGAAAGTGTCCTGACTCAAATATTGTATAATTATTAGATTACGCTTACCCAGAAACGTGTCTAAATTGATGGATCATGTGCACGAAATGCTAAAATCACCACCCAATTCAAACCGGAGTTTCTTACCAAGAAGACAGTGGCCGAGATTGGACTTAAATCTGCTTGAAAATCTATGGCAAGACTTTTGAAAATAATAAATGAGAAAATAATAAATAGGCAAATATTGTACAATCCAGGTGTGCAAAGTTCTTAGAGACTTACCCAGAAAGACTCAAAGCTGTAATTGCTGCCAAAGGTGATTCTAACATGTATTGACTCAGGGATGTGAATACGTATGTAAATGAGATATATTTCTGTATTTCATTTTCAATAAATTTGCTAAAATTTCTAAAAACACGTTTTAACTTTTTCCATTATGGGGTATTGTGTGTTGTAAATGGGTGACAATTAGTTTTAGTTTTTATCCATTTTGAATTCAGGCTATAACACAATAAAATGTGGAATTAGTCAAGGAGTATGAATACTTTCTAAAGGCACTGTCTGTCTTTGTGCCCACAACTTGAAATGGTAGCCTATAACAATAAATAGAGTTGCACGCTCTACAGTTGAAGTCGGAAGTTTACATACACCATAGCCAAATACATTTAAACTCAGTTTTTCACAATTCCTGATATGTAATCCTAGTAAAAATTCCCTGTCTGAGATCAGTTAGGATCACCACTATATATTAAGAATGTGAAATGTCAGAATAATATTGGAGAGAATTATTTATTTCACCTTTTATTTCTTCCACAAGCTTCCCACAATAAGTTGGGTGCATTTTGGCCCATTCCTCCTGACAGAGCTGACAGAGCTGGTGTAACTGAGTCAGGTTTGTAGACCTCCTTGCTCGCACACGCTTTTCTGCCCACACATTTTCTATAGGATTGAGGTCAGGGCTTTGTGATGGCCACTCCAATACCTTGACTTGGTTGTCCTTAAGCCATTTTGCCACAACTTTGGAAGTTTGCTTGGGGTCATTGTCCATTTGGAAGACCCATTTGCGACCAAGCTTTAACTTCCTGACTGATGTCTTGAGATGTTGCTTCAATATATCCACGTAATTTTCTTTCCTCATGTTGCCATCTATTTTGTTAAGTGCCCCAGTCCCTCCTGCAGCAAAGCACCCCCACAACATGATAGTGCCACCTCCGTGCTTCACGGTTGGGATGGTGTTCTTTGGCTTGCAAGCCTCCCCCTTTTTCCTTCAAACATAACAATGGTCATTATGGCCAAACAGTTCCATTTTTGTTTCATCAGACCAGAGGACATTTCTCCAAAAAGTACGATCTTTGTCCTTATGTGCAGTTGCAAACCGTAGTCTGGCTTTTTTATGGCGGTTTTGGAGCAGTGGCTTCTTCCTTACTGAGCAGCCCTTCAGGTTATGTCGATATAGGACTCCTTTTACTGTGTATATAGATACTTTTGTACCTGTTTCCTCCAGCATCTTCACTAGGTCCTTTGCTGCTGTTCTGGGATTGATTTGCACTTTTTGCATCAAAGTACGTTCATCTGTAGGAGACAGAACATGTCTCCTTCCTGAGCGGTATGACGGCTGCGTGGTCCCATGGTGTTTATACTTTCGTACTATTGTTTGTACAGATGAACGTGGTACCTTCAGGCATTTGGAAATTGCTATTTTTTTCTGAGGTCTTGGCTGATTTCTTTTGATTTTCCCATGATGTCAAGCAAAAAGGCACTGAGTTTGAAGGTAGGCCTTGAAATACATCCACAAGTACACCTCCAATTGACTCAAATGATGTCAATTAGCCTATCAGAAGCTTCTAAAGCCATGACATAATTTTCTGGAATTTTCCAAGCTGTTTAAAGGCACAGTCAACTTAGTGTATGTAAACTTCTGACCCACTGGAATTGTGATACAGTGAATTATAAATTAAATAATCTGTCTGTAAACAATTGTTGGAAAATTTACTTGTGTCATGCACAAAGTAGATGTCCTAACCGACTTGCCAAAACTATAGTTTGTTAACACGAAATTTGTGGTGGTTGAAAAACGAGTTTTAATGACTCCAACCTAAGTGTATGTAAACTTCCGACTTCAACTGGATATACAAAGCTCAGAGTAATGTATTGGGTAGACCACCTCAGAGTAATGTATTGGGTAGACCACCTCAGAGTAATGTATTGGGTAGACCACCTCAGAGTAATGTATTGGGTAGACCACCTCAGAGTAATGTATTGGGTAGACCACCTCAGAGTAATGTATTGGGTAGACCACCTCCCAGTAATGTATTGGGTAGACCACCTCAGAGTAATGTATTGGATTGACCACCTCAGAGTAATGTATTGGGTAGACCACCTCAGAGTAATGTATTGGGTAGACCACCTCCCAGTAATGTATTGGGTAGACTACCTCAGAGTAATGTATTGGGTAGACCACCTCAGAGTAATGTATTGGGTAGACCACCTCCCAGTAATGTATTGGGTAGACCACCTCAGAGTAATGTATTGTGTAGACCACCTCCCAGTAATGTATTGGGTAGACCACCTCAGAGTAATGTATTGGATTGACCACCTCAGAGTAATGTATTGGATTGACCACCTCAGAGTAATGTATTGGGTAGACCACCTCAGAGTAATGTATTGGGTTGACCACCTCAGAGTAATGTATTGGGTAGACCACCTCCCAGTAATGTATTGGGTTGACCACCTCAGAGTAATGTATTGGGTAGACCACCTCCCAGTAATGTATTGGGTAGACCACCTCAGAGTAATGTATTGGGTAGACCACCTCCCAGTAATGTATTGGGTAGACCACCTCCCAGTAATGTATTGGGTAGACCACCTCAGAGTAATGGAACGGAACGGAAAATGCGTCATCACACTCCCTCAGCTGATTGGTCGGATAGGCTGGCCTTCTGAGCTGTCGATCACGTCATCACACTCGCTCATCTGATTGGTCGAGTAGGCGGGCCTTCTGACTTTGTGGCTGTGGTAACTAGTGACGACTGCGTGTGAGTGGCAAACGTTTCTCTACCGAACGTCATCTGCCGACCCGTGATGATTCGCACCAATCACAACTCTCACTTCTCTAAACAACGCCTCTGATTCGGCTAGGATCTGTGAGGGCGGTTGCTTTCAAGTCACCATTTGAATTGTTGAGTTCAGGGAGTTTATTCCTGATATGTGGGAGAAAAAAACGGTCAATTTGACTGTTCCGTAGAAGCGCTCAGGAAAATTGTACTAAATGGTTAATTTGCGTAGAGTTTTGTAGCTTTACCAAATCGACATAGTGGCTAGCCATTCTTTCATGGCATCTTTCCAAATCACCTTATTTGTTGTGATATCTACAGCGATTCAGCAGGTCCATCTAACAAGCTAGCTCAGGCTTAGCATAACTAGCTAACTGATGTTCAGTAGGAAACATAGCTACACAGACATAGCTAGGTGAACGTGCCGGGTGCTTGCTAACTTCTCTAATTTCGTGCGTCCTTGCGATTTAATCTAAATTGTTTCTCTGACGAACTGTTTTATAGCCAACAAACAATGCATTTCTACAAGTCTAATGTTTATTCCATGTAATTGACAAGAAGATAGCTAGCTAACTTTGCTGGCTAACACCGCCCGGCTAGCTTCAGCTTGCTCGTTTTTGGTAACGTTACTCTTTGTTTTGACAAAGGACCTGATATTTTTTTTCTTCCATATTTGGAATATACCTGGGACATTTTTGTATTTCCTGGGCCATGTCTCCCCAGAAGCACGGTTCTTCTGACGGCGGCAACAACGTATCGGGTCCCGTTGTGGGATACGTTGGTACCGGTGGCGGCAGAGCGAACGGCCGTGTCTACCACCACCAAACAACTGCAGTTGTGGTGCCCGCAGCCAAGAAGCCGAAAATGGAACTGGTTCAAGCCGATCATGAGTTGTTCTTGCAGGCATTTGAAAGTGAGTTGCTGTCATTGTCGTCATATAATGTTGTTGCATGATTAGTTATCTTTATATTGCTAGATTGGCATTTACAATGAATCTCTATATTTAATCTAGCCTATATAGGAGTGTCCCTTGTGATCGTGTGGCATCTTTCGAAAAACAAAATTATAACCACATTTCACCATAAAGACGTCAAGTTCAAAGCATCTGACAACATGATTTGACAGTCATCAGTATACAAAGAAATCTGATCCTATTTTAGATTTATAGCTAACTACTGTAGTTAATTTATTTTACCACGTGTTTGCTTACTTCCTCTGAAGAGATGACATGTGCCAGCACTACTTTAAGAAATGAGCATGTGCTGCCTTTGAAATATGTTTATTTTTTATTTTTGTAACCTTTATTTAACTAGGCAAGTCAGTTAAGAACAAATTCTTATTTACATTGACGGCCTACCAAAAGGCAGAAGGGGGACGGGGGCTGGGATTAAAATAAAAATATAGGGCCAAACACACATCACGACGAGAGACAACACAACAGTACATAAAGAGAGACCTAAGACAACATAGCATGGCAGCAACACATGAAAACACAGCATGGTAGCAACTGTGTACTAACTCATGTTTACTATGTACTAACTAACGTGCTTCTACACCTGCATTGCTTGCTGTTTGGGGTTTTAGGCTGGGTTTCTGTACAGCACTTTGTGACATAAGTTGATGTAAGAAGGGCTTTATAAATAAATTCGATTGATTGATTAATGCGACACACGTAAATATGTATAGGGTCATTTTCATGTTAAAGGGACCCATGATCACCAACATGGGAAGTCTATATTTGTGAAAAATGTAAAGGTGTGTGTGTGTATATATACATTTTTCAACCATTTCCCATCCTAAAAATTAGCAATAAGCAAAGGCTTTGATTTCTGGTCAAACAGATGGAAAAGGAATCTTAGAAAACATCTACCAGAAAAAGTATTAAAAGGTTTTAGAAATACATTAAAACACAACAATGTTGAAGTAAAGACTCCTAAAATCAACACTTATATTTTGTTTTGGAGAAGTGTTTCTGCCTTCTGTAAGTTTAAGAAAACATTCCCCTGTGCCTTGATATTCCGTTATCAAAAACCCACATAACTAGAGTGTTTTTACTGACGTTCATTTTGTTTATGATTTATTAAGTGATTACAACTCGAAATCCCGTCATGAAATCGGTAACAGAATTTCAGAGAAATCAGTAACTGAATTTCTGCAATTGAATTGGCTACAATGGGAAATCATAGTAGTCACAAACCACAGTTGGATTCACATGTTTGGACAGCACAGTAGAGTACAGTAAAGAAAGGTATAGTTCTATACAGTATACAGTAGAGCACACTAGTTGAGTGCACTATAATGTACTGCACGACTGTACTGAACTGAACTGAACTATCTTCTACTGAACTGAATAATACTTACTGAACTGTACTGTACTGAACTCTAATGTACTGAACTGAACTATCCTCTACTGAACTGAACTATCCTCTACTGAACTGAACTATCCTCTACTGAACTGAACTATCCTCTACTGAACTGAACTATCCTCTACTGAACTGAACTATACTGTACTGAACTGAACTATCCTCTACTGAACTATACTGTACTGAACTGAACTATCCTCTACTGAACTATCCTCTACTGAACTATCCTCTACTGAACTGAACTATCCTCTACTGAACTGAACTATCCTCTACTGAACTGAACTATCTTCTACTGAACTATACTGTACTGAACTATACTCTACTGAACTGAACTATCCTCTACTGAACTGAACTATACGGTACTGAACTGAACTATCCTCTACTGAACTGAACTATCCTCTACTGAACTGAACTATCCTCTACTGAACTGAACTGAACTATCCTCTACTGAATTGAACTATCTTCTACTGAACTATACTGTACTGAACTGAACTATCCTCTACTGAACAACTATCTTCTACTGAACTGAACTATCTTCTACTGAACTGAACTATCTTCTACTGAACTGAACTATCCTCTACTGAACTGAACTATCCTCTACTGAACTGAACTGAACTATCTTCTATTGAACTGAACTATACTGTACTGACCTATACTCTACTGTACTGAACTATCTTCTACTGAACTATACTGTACTGAACTATCCTCTACTGAACTGAACTATACTCTACTGTACTGAACTATCTTCTACTGAACTATCCTCTACTGAACTATACTGTACTGAACTATCTTCTACTGAACTGTACTGAACTATCTTCTACTGAACTATCCTCTACTGAACTGAACTATCTTCTACTGAACTGTACTGAACTATACTCTGCTGTACTGAACTGAATAATACTCTACTGTACTGAACTCTGCTCTACTGAACTATACATTACTGCACTCTACTGTACGAGTATACGAATAAGATTGCTAATGTAAAGTAATTTACTGTAAGCTAATAAATGTTGACCCAGTGTCGGTTTCAGAGCCAACAATAATTGCCCTTCTAGGAGAAATAGTCTGTTATCAGTATAATGTTATTGTCAATGTAATTTACTGTGAACTTAATGAATGTTCAACCGGTCTATTGTGTTTCCAGAACCGACCCAGATCTACAGGTTTCTCAGAACAAGGAACTTGATAGCGGTACGTTGGAAGCCTTCTCAGCACCTGTCATTCTTTACTGTCTGTGGCCTCTAATGGTGTGTCTGTTTTGAAGATGGTAAACATTTAATGTACCTCCTAGAATAGCATTCTGTTGAGCAGATAAAGACTACCTTGAACCAGCTTTGACATGACTGGTTAATGATGTCTGTTTTGAAGATGGTAAAGTGTTGATGCACTGCACAGTTCCACTAGATAGAATGGCCTTCTTTTGGTCATTGGACAACCTGTTGCAACATTTCTGGCAAAGTGCACAAGATGCAAGTGCAGATTTCTAATCGTTTTTTGTTGTTGTATTTTCAGCCCATATTTCTGCACAGAACCCTCACCTACATGTCCCACAGAAACTCCAGAACAAACGACAAACGGTAAAAACCTGCGTTAGCAATTTAGGTTATTCTTCAATAACACAAACTCCAAAGCAAATCAAGGGGAGGAAAATAGGTTTATTTGAGAAGGACACATGAAGATGTTATGCTGGGAGGTAGATGTTCATTCTCACTTCTCCTCAGCTTTTCTCCACGGAACATAGGCACAGGATGCCGGTTTATAGCCTAGGGTTGACCAATCAAAGGTCAGTATGACTGGGCCAATGGCCAAATAACCAGTATCCTGCTCCACACTCAATGTACAGAACGAAGCTCTGAGTTCAGGAGTGACATTCCACAGATTCTAAACAGCTGTTGAACTGAAAACCAACTCCTATTTACATTGACAATTCTCTGTTGACCGTTAGTATTATATCTCGTTTTTAGTGCTCTCGTCCTCTCATCCTCTCAAACTCTGCGTTGTGTATTTATCCTCGACATATTCTTACACCTGCATGAAGGTGTTGATTCTAACTGAATGTTTTCACATGTCCATTGATATGTTAGGCATTCTCAGCATACTGATGAAGCCAGTTTGATGAGTTTCCAGTCTTTAAATAGCCTACATGAGCAGCAGACATAATGACCGTGAACCCGACCACCTCAGAACCTGAAGAGTTGGTAGGGTTAAACCCTGTTGGTTTACTGCAGGGGAGAGAGTGTGTGTGTGTGTGTGTGTGGTTCAGAATGCTGTTATCTTAACAGAGGGCCAACCGCTATGGGGCTGCATAGTGTAGGAGGGGGCTGCCCCTGCTGTTTCACTGAGTGTTGTAATCTATACATACATCTGTATGTCTCTGGACTTGTTTGACATTGCAGGTGACAGCAGATTGACTGATCTACAAATCACCTTGCGTAATATAACTACTCATTTATTATCTGTAGATCAATTTACCCATGATGCATCATCACAGATGCTCTTGAAAAACAGTGATTCATGTGGGAATTGAAAACAATTGAAAATCAACCTTGTTGCTGGCGCTGCACTCTTCCTAACTGAACCACATAGGACCAGTGTCTGCTGAATGAGACGGCGTACGTGTAGGCTGGTTGGCTAATGGCTGTATCTTTCTCCATGTCAATGAGAAAAGGTGCGTTTAGTTATTAGCTGTTTTGCATATTGGTTGATTATTGTGATATGTGGGGCCCTGAGTTCTTCTTGATTTATAGTGATATGTGGGGCCCTGAGTTCTTCTTGATTATAGTGATATGTGGGGCCCTGAGTTGTTCTTGATTATAGTGATATGTGGGGCCCTGAGTTCTTCTTGATTATAGTGATATGTGGGGCCCTGAGTTGTTTTTGATTATAGTGATATGTGGGGCCCTGAGTTGTTTTTGATTATAGTGATATGTGGGGCCCTGAGTTGTTTTTGATTATAGTGATATGTGGGGCCCTGAGTTGTTCTTGATTATAGTGATATGTGGGGCCCTGAGTTGTTCTTGATTATAGTGATATGTGGGGCCCTGAGTTGTTCTTGATTATAGTGATATGTGGGGCCCTGAGTTGTTCTTGATTATAGTGATATGTGGGGCCCTGAGTTGTTCTTGATTATAGTGATATGTGGGGCCCTGAGTTGTTCTTGATTATAGTGATATGTGGGGCCCTGAGTTGTTCTTGATTATAGTGATATGTGGGGCCCTGAGTTGTTCTTGATTATAGTGATATGTGGGGCCCTGAGTTGTTCTTGATTATAGTGATATGTGGGGCCCTGAGTTGTTCTTGATTATAGTGATATGTGGGGCCCTGAGTTGTTTTTGATTATAGTGATATGTGGGGCCCTGAGTTGTTTTTGATTATAGTGATATGTGGGGCCCTGAGTTGTTCTTGATTATAGTGATATGTGGGGCCCTGAGTTGTTCTTGATTATAGTGATATGTGGGGCCCTGAGTTGTTCTTGATTATAGTGATATGTGGGGCCCTGAGTTGTTCTTGATTATAGTGATATGTGGGGCACTGAGTTCTTCTTGATTATAGTGATATGTGGGGCACTGAGTTCTTCTTGATTATAGTGATATGTGGGGCCCTGAGTTGTTCTTGATTATAGTGATATGTGGGGCCCTGAGTTCTTCTTGATTATAGTGATATGTGGGGCCCTGAGTTCTTCTTGATTATAGTGATATGTGGGGCCCTGAGTTGTTCTTGATTATAGTGATATGTGGGGCCCTGAGTTGTTCTTGATTATAGTGATATGTGGGGCCCTGAGTTCTTCTTGATTATAGTGATATGTGGGGCCCTGAGTTCTTCTTGATTATAGTGATATGTGGGGCCCTGAGTTCTTCTTGATTATAGTGATATGTGGGGCCCTGAGTTCTTCTTGATTATAGTGATATGTGGGGCCCTGAGTTCTTCTTGATTATAGTGATATGTGGGGCCCTGAGTTCTTGTTTTCCCCCGATGATGCGAAACGCATCCTACCGTCTGTCTTTCTGCCTGACGCATCCTACCGTCTGTCTTTCTGCCCATAACGCATCCTACCGCCTGTCTTTCTGCCCATAACGCATCCTACCGCCTGTCTTTCTGCCCATAACGCATCCTACCCTGTCTTTCTGCCATAACGCATCCTACCGTCTGTCTTTCTGCCCATAACGCATCCTACCGTCTGTCTTTCTGCCCATAACGCATCCTACCGTCTGTCTTTCTGCCCGACGCATCCTACCGTCTGTCTTTCTGCCCGACGCATCCTACCGTCTGTCTTTCTGCCCGACGCATCCTACCGTCTGTCTTTCTGCCCGACGCATCCTACCGTCTGTCTTTCTGCCCATAACGCATCCTACCGTCTGTCTTTCTGCCCGACGCATCCTACCGTCTGTCTTTCTGCCCGACGCATCCTACCGTCTGTCTTTCTGCCCGACGCATCCTACCGTCTGTCTTTCTGCCCATAACGCATCCTACCGGCTGTCTTTCTGCCCATAACGCATCCTACCGTCTGTCTTTCTGCCCATAACGCATCCTACCGTCTGTCTTTCTGCCCGACGCATCCTACCGTCTGTCTTTCTGCCCGACGCATCCTACCGTCTGTCTTTCTGCCCGACGCATCCTACCGTCTGTCTTTCTGCCCATAACGCATCCTACCGGCTGTCTTTCTGCCCATAACGCATCCTACCGGCTGTCTTTCTGCCCATAACGCATCCTACCGTCTGTCTTTCTGCCCGACGCATCCTACCGTCTGTCTTTCTGCCCATAACGCATCCTACCGTCTGTCTTTCTGCCCATAACGCATCCTACCGTCTGTCTTTCTGCCCATAACGCATCCTACCGCCTGTCTTTCTGCCCATAACGCATCCTACCGCCTGTCTTTCTGCCCATAACGCATCCTACCGTCTGTCTTTCTGCCTGACGCATCCTACCGTCTGTCTTTCTGCCCATAACGCATCCTACCGCCTGTCTTTCTGCCCATAACGCATCCTACCGCCTGTCTTTCTGCCCATAACGCATCCTACCGCCTGTCTTTCTGCCCATAACGCATCCTACCGTCTGTCTTTCTGCCCGACGCATCCTACCGTCTGTCTTTCTGCCCACGCATCCTACCGTCTGTCTTTCTGCCCGACGCATCCTACCGTCTGTCTTTCTGCCCGACGCATCCTACCGTCTGTCTTTCTGCCCGACGCATCCTACCGTCTGTCTTTCTGCCCGACGCATCCTACCGTCTGTCTTTCTGCCCGACGCATCCTACCGTCTGTCTTTCTGCCCGACGCATCCTACCGTCTGTCTTTCTGCCCATAACGCATCCTACCGTCTGTCTTTCTGCCCGACGCATCCTACCGTCTGTCTTTCTGCCCGACGCATCCTACCGTCTGTCTTTCTGCCCGACGCATCCTACCGGCTGTCTTTCTGCCCATAACGCATCCTACCGGCTGTCTTTCTGCCCGACGCATCCTACCGTCTGTCTTTCTGCCCGACGCATCCTACCGTCTGTCTTTCTGCCCATAACGCATCCTACCGTCTGTCTTTCTGCCCATAACGCATCCTACCGTCTGTCTTTCTGCCCATAACGCATCCTACCGTCTGTCTTTCTGCCCATAACGCATCCTACCGTCTGTCTTTCTGCCCATAACGCATCCTACCGTCTGTCTTTCTGCCCATAACGCATCCTACCGCCTGTCTTTCTGCCCATAACGCATCCTACCGCCTGTCTTTCTGCCCATAACGCATCCTACCGCCTGTCTTTCTGCCCATAACGCATCCTACCGCCTGTCTTTCTGCCCATAACGCATCCTACCGCCTGTCTTTCTGCCCATAACGCATCCTACCGCCTGTCTTTCTGCCCATAACGCATCCTACCGCCTGTCTTTCTGCCCATAACGCATCCTACCGCCTGTCTTTCTGCCCATAACGCATCCTACCGCCTGTCTTTCTGCCTGACGCATCCTACCGTCTGTCTTTCTGCCCGACGCATCCTACCGTCTGTCTTTCTGCCCATAACGCATCCTACCGCCTGTCTTTCTGCCCATAACGCATCCTACCGTCTTTCTTTCTGCCCATAACGCATCCTACCGCCTGTCTTTCTGCCCATAACGCATCCTACCGCCTGTCTTTCTGCCCATAACGCATCCTACCGCCTGTCTTTCTGCCCATAACGCATCCTACCGCCTGTCTTCCTGCCCATAACGCATCCTACCGCCTGTCTTTCTGCCCGACGCATCCTACCGTCTGTCTTTCTGCCCGACGCATCCTACCGTCTGTCTTTCTGCCCATAACGCATCCTACCGTCTGTCTTTCTGCCCATAACGCATCCTACCGTCTGTCTTTCTGCCCATAACGCATCCTACCGTCTGTCTTTCTGCCCATAACGCATCCTACCGCCTGTCTTTCTGCCCATAACGCATCCTACCGCCTGTCTTTCTGCCCATAACGCATCCTACCGCCTGTCTTTCTGCCCATAACGCATCCTACCGCCTGTCTTTCTGCCCAACGCATCCTACCGTCTGTCTTTCTGCCCAACGCATCCTACCGTCTGTCTTTCTGCCCATAACGCATCCTACCGTCTGTCTTTCTGCCCATAACGCATCCTACCGCCTGTCTTTCTGCCCATAACGCATCCTACCGCCTGTCTTTCTGCCCAACGCATCCTACCGCCTGTCTTTCTGCCCATAACGCATCCTACCGTCTGTCTTTCTGCCCATAACGCATCCTACCGGCTGTCTTTCTGCCCATAACGCATCCTACCGGCTGTCTTTCTGCCCATAACGTATAGTGTTACTGTACAGACGCTGAGGTCTGACGTCATGTATAGCGTGTTACTGTACAGACGCTGAGCTCTGACGTCATGCATAGCGTGTTACTGTACAGACGCTGAGCTCTGACGTCATGCATAGCGTGTTACTGTACAGACGCTGAGCTCTGACGTCATGTATAGCGTGTTACTGTACAGACGCTGAGCTCTGACGTCATGTATAGCGTGTTACTGTACAGACGCTGAGCTCTGACGTCATGTATAGCGTGTTACTGTACAGACGCTGAGCTCTGACGTCATGTATAGCGTGTTACTGTACAGCCGCTGCGCTCTGACGTCATGTATAGCGTGTTACTGTACAGCCGCTGTTACAGTTTAGGAGATTATAAATACCCCAAAATCTGCCATTTCCACTCCATTTTCAAGGAGTGTATAGAGCTACACAGCCCCGTTCCTCATTGGGTTGAATTCATCCTCACTTTAAGATATTTATTTAAATTTAGTGGTGATGTCTGATTCTTCCACTTTCACACTTCCTGTCATGGATTTAACATCATTGGATGGTTGTTGGAGCAGTGGGTGGGGCACTGTTCCAGCGTGGTTAAATCCTTGACGGGGAGTATACAACACAAGTGTGGAGAAGGAGGACACAGCCTCAGATGTAGTCTAAATCCCCAGTGTGTCCTGTCTATTAACCCTGGGGGGTTCTCTGGGTGGGGTCAGGAAGTCCTCCAGGGTGGATCACCTGCTGTACAGAGTGGAGAAGAAGAGGGCTGAGCAGAAGACACACAGGTAAACAGACCATTATCTTCCAGAGCTGTGTTCCAATACTCACACTAACCACACTATTTCTGACGTAAATTGAGTATGTAGTTTGCTTATTGGTCATAGTATGGATATAGTTAGTATGACAAAGTTCCCGGATGTCGTACTACATTCGCCAAAATACGAAGTATACAAACAGTGGACACTATTTATGTGCCTTTAGGGCCAATAATGCAGTTCTTCAGAAAATGGGCGTGGCTTCACAACGTTTTCAGATTTGAAGTAAATGGCGGAAAATATGCAGCCTAAATCCAACGAGAGTGAATACAAATACATTCCTTTTAACTAACTATGACAAATGTTAACAAAATGTTGACCAATGTAATAAAGTAATGACTTTTCAAATAAGTTACCTTACACGTTATGTTGGCTGACAATTTGTTAGCTACGCTGTCCTTACGAACCACATAGCATATAATTACAGCAGTATGTACCGGTATGTTAGCTACGCTGTCCTTACGAACCACATAGCATATCATTACAGCAGTATGTATCGGTATGTTAGCTACGCTGTCCTTACGAACCACATAGCATATCATTACAGCAGTATGTATCGGTATGTTAGCTACGCTGTCCTTACGAACCACATAGCATATCATTACAGCAGTATGTACCGGTATGTTAGCTACGCTGTCCTTACGAACCACATAGCATATCATTACAGCAGTATGTACCGGTATGTTAGCTACGCTGTCCTTACAAACCACATAGCATATCATTACAGCAGTATGTATCGGTATGTTAGCTACTCTGTCCTTACGAACCACATAGCATATCATTACAGCAGTATGTATCGGTATGTTAGCTACGCTGTCCTTACGAACCACATAGCATATCATTACAGCAGTATGTACCGGTATGTTAGCTAGCTACTCAACTTTAGTTGGTTACTAATACATAAAACTTGCCAGTATATTAACTATAGGCTATCTAACTACCCAGCGTTTACTGACTTGATTATTCCCGTCGTTCTTAGCTTAGCTAAACGGTGTAGTCGTTGTGCGTTCTCAATGGACATTCAGATGAGCTCGTAAATTCACTCTGGCTATCTACTCCGATTTCAGAGCACTCTCGTCTGAGTGTACCAGAGCATAGAATAACTGATGATTTTAACACTCAACACCAGTTGAATATGGCCGGTGTCAGTAAACGCCGGCAAAAAAGCGTAATTAAATTGTTGCCAACAGCACAGTTGGTCACCAACGATCTGGATAACATGAAAACAGCCTAACCAGCTCTGCTAGGGAGAGTAAAATGGTCAGATTGAGGTGTTCTCTCATTTGTGTCTGGAAGTAGCTTGCAAGTTAGCCAATTAGCTTGGGTGCTTGACTGCCGTTGTGAGGTCAGAAGGCTCGGATCAACCCAGCTCCTCGGCCGGAGCGTCCAGTAACACTGCCTGGCAGTGTGATCTCTGAACACCCCGAGAGCCAAACACTGAATTTACAAACGGACAATCTAACAAAACACTCTGAATTTACAAACGCCCAGGGCACACTCTGGCACTCCAGATTTGAATTTATGAACACACCCGAGGTTGTAAAATGTCTAGCTAGTTATTTGTTATGCTAACAAGCTAGCAAGAGGTTGCATAGCAACAGCATCAACTTCTGGTAGACAGGTGAAGAGCTAGTACGCTCAACTGAAAGGATACCGTTTGTTTACAGTATACTAAAATGAACTAATAGTATATATTCATTAAGTATGTAGTATACAGTATGTTAGTATGGGTACTCATTAAGTATGTAGTATACAGTATGTTAGTATGGGTACTCATTAAGTAGGTAGTATACAGTATGTTAGTATGTTAGTATGGGTATTTGAACACAACTCTGGTCTTTTTCCGTTAGTCCGCTGTTGATACAGTGATGATGTGGCTTGCTACACTTTCCTTGTTGAAAGTTCTCCAGGCCAATGTCCTGTACTTGACCGTTGACTTGCAAAACAAAATGGGACTGTATCAATGGGTAAAATACCAGAATATCATTTTTGTGTGGATTATTGCTTTAACTCCCAAAGTGCTTGATATCCATAGTCCATAAAAAAAACATTCACACCTGAAAAAATGAGATCTAAGGTCTTTTTGGTAACTCTTGTATAACTCTGTCCCCAGCCTGGCTTCACACCTGCAACTCACCTTCACTGGGTTCTTTCATAAAGTCGGTAAGTGTTGAACTTGATGTTTGTAGGGATGATAGTTGGTAAGTGTTTAACTTGATGTTTGTAGGGATGATAGTTGGTAAGTGTTTAACTTGATGTTTGTAGGGATGATAGTTGGTAAGTGTTGAACTTGATGTTTGTAGGGATGATAGTTGGTAAGTGTTTAACTTGATGATAGTTGGTAAGTGTTTAACTTGATGTTTGTAGGGATGATAGATGGTAAGTGTTTAACTTGATGTCTGTAGGGATGATAGTTGGTAGGTGTTTAACTTGATGATAGTTGGTAAGTGTATAACTTGATGTTTGTAGGGATGATAGTTGGTAAGTGTTTAACTTGATGTCTGTAGGGATGATAGTTGGTAAGTGTTTAACTTGATGTTTGTAGGGATGATAGTTGGTAAGTGTTTAACTTGATGTTTGTAGGGATGATAGTTGGTAAGTGTTTAACTTGATGTTTGTAGGGATGATAGTTGGTAAGTGTTTAACTTGATGTTTGTAGGGATGATAGTCGGTAAGTGTTTAACTTGATGTCTGTAGGGATGATAGTTGGTAAGTGTTTAACTTGATGTTTGTAGGGATGATAGTTGGTAAGTGTTTAACTTGATGTTTGTAGGGATGATAGTTGGTAAGTGTTTAACTTGATGTCTGTAGGGATGATAGTTGGTAAGTGTTTAACTTGATGTTTGTAGGGATGATAGTTGGTAAGTGTATAACTTGATGTTTGTAGGGATGATAGATGGTAAGTGTTTAACTTGATGTCTGTAGGGATGATAGTTGGTAAGTGTTTAACTTGATGTCTGTAGGGATGATAGTTGGTAAGTGTTTAACTTGATGTTTGTAGGGATGATAGTTGGTAAGTGTTTAACTTGATGTTTGTAGGGATGATAGTTGGTAAGTGTTTAACTTGATGTTTGTAGGGATGATAGTTGGTAAGTGTTTAACTTGATGTTTGTAGGGATGATAGTTGGTAAGTGTTTAACTTGATGATAGTTGGTAAGTGTTTAACTTGATGTTTGTAGGGATGATAGTTGGTAAGTGTTGAACTTGATGTCTGTAGGGATGATAGTCGGTAAGTGTTTAACTTGATGTTTGTAGGGATGACAGTTGGTAAGTGTTGAACTTGATGTCTGTAGGGATGATAGTTGGTAAGTGTTTAACTTGATGTTTGTAGGGATGATAGTTGGTAAGTGTATAACTTGATGTCTGTAGGGATGATAGTTGGTAAGTGTATAACTTGATGTTTGTAGGGATGGTAGTTGGTAAGTGTTTAACTTGATGTTTGTAGGGATGGTAGTTGGTAAGTGTTTAACTTGATGTTTGTAGGGATGGTAGTTGGTAAGTGTTTAACTTGATGTTTGTAGGGATGATAGTTGGTAAGTGTTTAACTTGATGTTTGTAGGGATGATAGTTGGTAAGTGTTTAACTTGATGTTTGTAGGGATGACAGTTGGTAAGTGTTTAACTTGATGTCTGTAGGGATGATAGTTGGTAAGTGTTTAACTTGATGTTTGTAGGGATGATAGTTGGTAAGTGTTTAACTTGATGTTTGTAGGGATGATAGTTGGTAAGTGTTTAACTTGATGTCTGTAGGGATGATAGTTGGTAAGTGTTTAACTTGATGTTTGTAGGGATGATAGTTGGTAAGTGTATAACTTGATGTTTGTAGGGATGATAGATGGTAAGTGTTTAACTTGATGTCTGTAGGGATGATAGTTGGTAAGTGTTTAACTTGATGTCTGTAGGGATGATAGTTGGTAAGTGTTTAACTTGATGTTTGTAGGGATGATAGTTGGTAAGTGTTTAACTTGATGTTTGTAGGGATGATAGTTGGTAAGTGTTTAACTTGATGTTTGTAGGGATGATAGTTGGTAAGTGTTTAACTTGATGATAGTTGGTAAGTGTTTAACTTGATGTTTGTAGGGATGATAGTTGGTAAGTGTTGAACTTGATGTCTGTAGGGATGATAGTCGGTAAGTGTTTAACTTGATGTTTGTAGGGATGACAGTTGGTAAGTGTTGAACTTGATGTCTGTAGGGATGATAGTTGGTAAGTGTTTAACTTGATGTTTGTAGGGATGATAGTTGGTAAGTGTATAACTTGATGTCTGTAGGGATGATAGTTGGTAAGTGTATAACTTGATGTTTGTAGGGATGGTAGTTGGTAAGTGTTTAACTTGATGTCTGTAGGGATGGTAGTTGGTAAGTGTTGAACTTGATGTTTGTAGGGATGATAGTTGGTAAGTGTTTAACTTGATGTTTGTAGGGATGATAGTTGGTAAGTGTTTAACTTGTTTGCAGGGACGATGGCAAATATCAATTTAATCAGATATCAAATGCACGTTATTAATTTAAATCCTGATGGTTACTGTCTTCTTATTCTCCTCTAATCCTGATGGTTACTGTCTTCTTATTCCCTCTAATCCTGATGGTTACTGTCTTCTTATTCTCCTCTAATCCTGATGGTTACTGTCTTCTTATTCCGCTCTAATCCTGATGGTTACTGTCTTCTTATTCCCTCTAATCCTGATGGTTACTGTCTTCTTATTCCCTCTAATCCTGATGGTTACTGTCTTCTTATTCCCTCTAATCCTGACGGTTACTGTCTTCTTATTCCCTCTAATCCTGACGGTTACTGTCTTCTTATTCCCCTCTAATCCTGACGGTTACTGTCTTCTTATTCTCCTCTAATCCTGACGGTTACTGTCTTCTTATTCTCCTCTAATCCTGACGGTTACTGTCTTCTTATTCTCCTCTAATCCTGACGGTTACTGTCTTCTTATTCTCCTCTAATCCTGATGGTTACTGTCTTCTTATTCTCCTCTAATCCTGATGGTTACTGTCTTCTTATTCCCTCTAATCCTGACGGTTACTGTCTTCTTATTCCCTCTAATCCTGACGGTTACTGTCTTCTTATTCCCTCTAGTCCTGACGGTTACTGTCTTCTTATTCCCTCTAATCCTGACGGTTACTGTCTTCTTATTCCACTCTAATCCTGACGGTTACTGTCTTCTTATTCCACTCTAATCCTGACGGTTACTGTCTTCTTATTCCACTCTAATCCTGATGGTTACTGTCTTCTTATTCCCTCTAATCCTGACGGTTACTGTCTTCTTATTCCACTCTAATCCTGACGGTTACTGTCTTCTTATTCCCTCTAATCCTGACGGTTACTGTCTTCTTATTCTCCTCTAATCCTGACGGTTACTGTCTTCTTATTCTCCTCTAATCCTGACGGTTACTGTCTTATTCCCCTCTAATCCTGACGGTTACTGTCTTATTCCACTCTACAGAGAAGTCATCAGTAGCCTCAGAGAATGAGCAGAACTCTGTTTCTCTAGAGGTGCTGCTGGTTAAAGTCTGTCACAAGAAGAGGAAGGTAAGAGAGAGAGAGTGTGAGAGCATCTGCTAAATGACAAAAATGTAAGTGTGTGTGTGCGGGCGCTCACATCTTATCTCATTTTATCCCTCTATCTCTCATCCTCTCTTTTCTCTCTTTTCTTCCCACTCTCCCATACACATTTCCACTCTCCGTTTCTCTCCCATACACATTTCCACTCCCCCGTTTCTCTCCCATACACATTTCCACTCTCCCGTTTCTCTCTCATACACATTTCCACTCCCCTGTTTCTCTCTCATACACATTTCCACTCCCCTGTTTCTCTCCCATACACATTTCCACTCTCCCGTTTCTCTCTCATACACATTTCCACTCCCCTGTTTCTCTCCCATACACATTTCCACTCCCCCCGTTTCTCTCCCATACACATTTCCACTCCCCCGCTTCTCTCCCACCTCCAGGATGTGAGCTGTCCAGTGAAGCAGGTTCCTACAGGGAAGAAGCAGGTGCCTCTGAACCCAGACAGCAGCACTTCCAGCAGTCAGCCCAAGCCAGGCTCCTGTCCTTCTCTGGTGGTGTCCAGTAGTGAGTTTGATGCCAGCAACGGCCACACGGTCAAGTCCTACTCCCTGTTGTTCAGAGTGTCTGGACCAGGCAGGACGCAGCACAACGGACTGGTCAATGGACAGACCAATGAGAATATAGGTAGGCTTTGTGCTGGAGTTAGTCACACTACATGTCAGTAGGGTAGATGGCTGGTGGGGGGGAACTCCAGTCTTCTTTGTGTTTCAGACATTACTGTGTGTGTGTGTTAACCCCAGTCTTGTATTGGTACAGAGGATGGGGGGGTGTGTTAACCCCAGTCTTGTATTGGTACAGAGGATGTGTGTGTGTGTGTTAACCCCAGTCTTGTATTGGTACAGAGGATGTGTGTGTGTGTGTTAACCCCAGTCTTGTATTGGTACAGAGGGTGTGTGTGTGTGTGTTAACCCCAGTCTTGTATTGGTACAGAGGATGTGTGTGTGTGTGTGTGTGTGTGTGTTAACCCCAGTCTTGTATTGGTACAGAGGATGTGTGTGTGTGTGTGTGTGTGTGTTAACCCCAGTCTTGTATTGGTACAGAGGATGTGTGTGTGTGTGTTAACCCCAGTCTTGTATTGGTACAGAGGATGTGTGTGTGTGTGTTAACCCCAGTCTTGTATTGGTACAGAGGGTGTGTGTGTGTGTGTTAACCCCAGTCTTGTATTGGTACAGAGGATGTGTGTGTGTGTGTGTGTGTGTGTGTTAACCCCAGTCTTGTATTGGTACAGAGGATGTGTGTGTGTGTGTGTGTGTGTGTGTGTTAACCCCAGTCTTGTATTGGTACAGAGGATGTGTGTGTGTGTGTGTTAACCCCAGTCTTGTATTGGTACAGAGGATGTGTGTGTGTGTGTTAACCCCAGTCTTGTATTGGTACAGAGGATGTGTGTGTGTGTGTTAACCCCAGTCTTGTATTGGTACAGAGGGTGTGTGTGTGTGTGTTAACCCCAGTCTTGTATTGGTACAGAGGATGTGTGTGTGTTAACCCCAGTCTTGTATTGGTACAGAGGATGTGTGTGTGTGTGTGTGTGTGTGTGTTAACCCCAGTCTTGTATTGGTACAGAGGATGTGTGTGTGTGTGTTAACCCCAGTCTTGTATTGGTACAGAGGATGTGTGTGTGTGTGTTAACCCCAGTCTTGTATTGGTACAGAGGATGTGTGTGTGTGTGTGTGTTAACCCCAGTCTTGTATTGGTACAGAGGATGTGTGTGTGTGTGTTAACCCCAGTCTTGTATTGGTACAGAGGGTGTGTGTGTGTGTGTGTGAACCCCAGTCTTGTATTGGTACAGAGGATGTGTGTGTGTTAACCCCAGTCTTGTATTGGTACAGAGGATGTGTGTAACAGGAAGAAGAGAAGCTCCACCGTCAGACAAGAAGAAGTGGGAGAAACAACGTTCGTAGCTCAGATGACTGTGTTTGATAAGAACAGGTACACACACACACACACAGGGTTGTGTTCTTTTGTTATTTGTCTTTCATTCTGTCACACACACTCTGTCTCTTTCTCATTCTCCCTCTCATACGCTGCACACATCTCTGGCGGTCTGTGGGGCTCGTTCCACGTCTCTGGCGGACTGTGGGGCTCGTTCCGCGTCTCTGGCGGACTGTGGGGCTCGTTCCGCGTCTCTGGCGGACTGTGGGGCGCGTTCCGCGTCTCTGGCGGACTGTGGGGCGCGTTCCGCGTCTCTGGCGGACTGTGGGGCTCGTTCCGCGTCTCTGGCGGACTGTGGGGCTCGTTCCACGTCTCTGGCGGACTGTGGGGCTCGTTCCACGTCTCTGGCGGACTGTGGGGCTCGTTCCACGTCTCTGGCGGACTGTGGGGCTCGTTCCACGTCTCTGGCGGACTGTGGGGCTCGTTCCACGTCTCTGGCGGACTGTGGGGCTCGTTCCACGTCTCTGGCGGACTGTGGGGCTCGTTCCACGTCTCTGGCGGACTGTGGGGCTCGTTCCACGTCTCTGGCGGACTGAGGGGCTCGTTCCACGTCTCTGGCGGACTGTGGGGCTCGTTCCACGTCTCTGGCGGACTGTGGGGCTCGTTCCACGTCTCTGGCGGACTGTGGGGCTCGTTCCACGTCTCTGGCGGACTGTGGGGCTCGTTCCACGTCTCTGGCGGACTGTGGGGCTCGTTCCACGTCTCTGGCGGACTGTGGGGCTCGTTCCACGTCTCTGGCGGACTGTGGGGCTCGTTCCACGTCTCTGGCGGACTGTGGGGCTCGTTCCACGTCTCTGGCGGACTGTGGGGCTCGTTCCACGTCTCTGGCGGTCTGTGGGGCTCGTTCCACGTCTCTGGCGGTCTGTGGGGCTCGTTCCACGTCTCTGGCGGTCTGTGGGGCTCGTTCCACGTCTCTGGCGGACTGTGGGGCTCGTTCCACGTCTCTGGCGGACTGTGGGGCTCGTTCCACGTCTCTGGCGGACTGTGGGGCTCGTTCCACGTCTCTGGCGGACTGTGGGGCTCGTTCCACGTCTCTGGCGGACTGTGGGGCTCGTTCCACGTCTCTGGCGGACTGTGGGGCTCGTTCCACGTCTCTGGCGGACTGTGGGGCTCGTTCCACGTCTCTGGCGGACTGTGGGGCTCGTTCCACGTCTCTGGCGGACTGTGGGGCTCGTTCCACGTCTCTGGCGGACTGTGGGGCTCGTTCCACGTCTCTGGCGGACTGTGGGGCTCGTTCCACGTCTCTGGCGGACTGTGGGGCGCGTTCCACGTCTCTGGCGGACTGTGGGGCGCGTTCCACGTCTCTGGCGGACTGTGGGGCGCGTTCCACGTCTCTGGCGGACTGTGGGGCGCGTTCCACGTCTCTGGCGGACTGTGGGGCGCGTTCCACGTCTCTGGCGGACTGTGGGGCGCGTTCCACGTCTCTGGCGGACTGTGGGGCGCGTTCCACGTCTCTGGCGGACTGTGGGGCGCGTTCCACGTCTCTGGCGGACTGTGGGGCGCGTTCCACGTCTCTGGCGGACTGTGGGGCGCGTTCCACGTCTCTGGCGGACTGTGGGGCGCGTTCCACGTCTCTGGCGGACTGTGGGGCGCGTTCCACGTCTCTGGCGGACTGTGGGGCTCGTTCCACAACAACTGCGGTGAAGAAATCACCTTTCTTCACAAAAACCGACTCACTCTGCATCACCGATTTGAAGCTCTGGAAGACGGCCAATGTCCCTTCCTCCTTTCAGGCGTCTGCAGTTGTTGGACGGGCTGTATCTGTTGCTGTTAATGTGTGTGTGTGTGTGTGTGTGTGTAGGCGTCTGTAGTTGTTGGACGGGCTGTATCTGTTGCTGTTAATGTGTGTGTGTGTGTAGGCGTCTGCAGTTGTTGGATGGGCTGTATCTGTTGCTGTTAATGTGTGTGTGTGTGTGTGTAGGCGTCTGCAGTTGTTGGATGGGCTGTATCCGTTGCTGTTAATGTGTGTGTGTGTGTGTGTGTGTGTGTGTGTAGGCGTCTGTAGTTGTTGGACGGGCTGTATCTGTTGCTGTTAATGTGTGTGTGTGTGTAGGCGTCTGCAGTTGTTGGATGGGCTGTATCTGTTGCTGTTAATGTGTGTGTGTGTGTGTAGGCGTCTGCAGTTGTTGGATGGGCTGTATCCGTTGCTGTTAATGTGTGTGTGTGTGTGTGTGTGTGTGTGTGTGTGTGTGTGTGTGTGTGTGTCTGTGTTGGTGTGTGTGTGTGTGTGTGTGTGTGTGTGTGTGTGTGTGTGTGTGTGTGTGTGTGTGTGTGGGCGTCGGCAGTTGTTGGATGGGCTGTATCTGTTAATGTGTGTGTGTGTGTGTGTGTGTAGGCGTCTGCAGTTGTTGGATGGGCTGTATCTGTTAATGTGTGTGTGTGTGTGTGTGTGTGTGTGTGTGTAGGCGTCTGCAGTTGTTAGATGGAGAGTATGAGGTGTCTATGCAGCAGATGGTGGACTGTCCTGTCAACAAGAAGAGAGCCACCTGGGAAACCAACCTGGATGGAAAGGTGCGTGTGTGTTGTCACCAGACCAGAGTTTGGACTTCGATACCAGGTTTAGTATTACGTTACTCAATACCAAAACGATACCAGTGTTGTCATGTGTTGCTGTCATGCTATGTTGTTGTCTTAGGTCTCTCTTTATGTAGTGTTGTGTTGTCTCTCGTCGTGATGTGTTTTTGGTCCTATATTTTTATTTTAATTCCAGCCCCCGTCCCCGCAGGAGGCCTTTTGCCTTTTGGTAGGCCGTCAATGTAAATAAGAATTTATTCTTAACTGACTTGCCTAGTTAAAAAAAGGTTAAATAAAAAATGTAAATAAATAAAAGGTATATTAACCAAAGTCCCAGAATGCCTCTTGATCCAGACAGATAAACTCAGCTACTGCTCTGTTCAATAGTTAGGCATCTTAGAAGTTCAATATCATTACATTTATAATAGGAATGTGTCAAATGTAAAAATGTTTAAATAGCCATCTTTTAAAAAATATTTTAAATTATTAATCATAAAATGATGTGAATTCACATTTCAAATAGGTCCTGCGTATGACCCACTAGTGGTAGTGGAATGTTAGCTTTAGCTGTCAGCTAGCATGGAAAGTTAGCCTACAAAGCTGGAAGCTACCGGTATCTTCTGTGCAGGCTGAGTGGGGAGCTTACATGATGCAGCCCAGACTCCCAGTACAGGCTGAGTGGAGAGCTAACATGATGCAGCCCAGACCCCCAGGCTACGTGGAGAGCTAACATGATGCAGCCCAGACTCCCAGTACAGGCTAAGTGAGGAGCTAACATGATGTAACCCAGACTCCCAGTACAGGCTGAGTGGAGAGCTAACATGATGCAGCCCAGACTCCCAGTGCAGGCTGAGTGGAGAGCTAACATGATGCAGCCTAGACTCCCAGTACAGGCTACGTGGAGAGCTAACATGATGCAGCCCAGACTCCCAGTACAGGCTGAGTGGAGAGCTAACATGATGCAGCCCAGACCCCCAGGCTACGTGGAGAGCTAACATGATGCTGCCCAGACCCCCAGGCTAAGTGAGGAGCTAACATGATGCAGCCCAGACTCCCAGTACAGGCTAAGTGGAGATCTAACATGATGCAGCCCAGACTCCCAGTACAGGCTAAGTGGAGAGCTAACATGATGCAGCCCAAACTCTCAGTGCAGGCTAAGTGGAGAGCTAACATGATGTAACCCAGACTCCCAGTACAGGCTAAGTGGAGAGCTAACATGATGCAGCCCAGACTCCCAGTACAGGCTAAGTGGAGATCTAACATGATGCAGCCCAGACTCCCAGTACAGGCTAAGTGGAGAGCTAACATGATGCAGCCTAGACTCCCAGTACAGGCTACGTGGAGAGCTAACATGATGCAGCCCAGACTCCCAGTACAGGCTAAGTGGAGAGCTAACATGATGCTGCCCAGACTCCCAGTGCAGGCTGAGTGGAGAGCTAACATGATGCAGCCCAGACCCCCAGGCTGAGTGGAGAGCTAACATGATGCAGCCCAGACCCCCAGGCTAAGTGGAGAGCTAACATGATGCAGCCCAGACTCCCAGTGCAGGCTAAGTGGAGAGCTAACATGATGCTGCCCAGACTCCCAGTGCAGGCTGAGTGGAGAGCTAACATGATGCAGCCCAGACTCCCAGTGCAGGCTGAGTGGAGAGCTAACATGATGCAGCCCAGACTCCCAGTACAGGCTACGTGGAGAGCTAACATGATGCAGCCCAGACTCCCAGTACAGGCTACGTGGAGAGCTAACATGATGCAGCCTAGACTCCCAGTACAGGCTAAGTGGAGAGCTAACATGATGCAGCCCAGACTCCCAGTACAGGCTAAGTGGAGAGCTAACATGATGCAGCCCAGACTCCCAGTACAGGCTAAGTGAGGAGCTAACATGATGCAGCCCAGAATCCCAGTACAGGCTACGTGGAGAGCTAACATGATGCAGCCCAGACTCCCAGTACAGGCTAAGTGGAGAGCTAACATGATGCAGCCCAGACTCCCAGTACAGGCTAAGTGGAGAGCTAACATGATGCAGCCCAGACTCCCAGTACAGGCTAAGTGGAGAGCTAACATGATGCAGCCCAGACTCCCAGTACAGGCTAAGTGGAGAGCTAACATGATGCTGCCCAGACTCCCAGTACAGGCTAAGTGGAGAGCTAACATGATGCAGCCCAGACTCCCAGTGCAGGCTAAGTGGGGCAGGCACGGTGCACTCCGTGGGGGACATCGACTGCGTTGATAAACAGATTTGATCCGTGAGACCCATTTGGCAGAAGTACCAAAAATAAAAATGATTGTATAAAAAAAGTACAGAAGTTTTGTACACTAGTGTGTAATTCCTCCTCTCTCTGAACAGACAGGAAGAGGTCAGCACTTCCCTTTACTCGTGTCTTTGTCTCTCTCTCCCTCCCCCACTTTCTGTAGCTCCTTCCTCCGTTTGAGACGTTCTCCAAGGGTCCTACTCTCCAGTTCACACTGCGTTGGACAGGCGAGCCCAGTGATAGGTCGACAGCCCCTGTGGCCAAACCCCTCGCCACGCGGAACGCTGACGCTAGCAGCCTGACCTCCGACCCTAGGCCCTGCTCCCTCAGACCCACTCAGACCGTAGGTGAGACACGGGCCGGACGACGCACGCGCACACAGACGGACTGTTGTAATCTGTAGAAGCTCACTGAATGGTGTCAATTTAAAGGGATACTTTAACATATACCATGTTTAAAGGGATACTTTAACATATACCATGTTTAAATGAATATCATTTTTATGTCTTTGTGTCCGGTATAAAGGAAGTTAGAGGTAGTTTTGTGAGCCAATGCTAACTAGCATTAGCACAATGACTGGAAGTCTGATATCTGCTAGCGAAAATTAGTTAGCAATTGCGCCAGTGATAGTTAGCAACATCCTTCATACTGGACACCGAGAAATAAAAGTAGTATCCACGAGTTCATCTGATTTCTGGGGAAGTAGACAAAGGGCCTCATTACCAAAATCCTGAAGTATCCCTTTAAACATGGTATACGTTAAAGTATCCCTTTAAACATGGTATACGTTAAAGTATCCCTTTAAACATGGTATATGTTAAAGAATCCCTTTAAACATGGTACACGTTAAAGAATCCCTTTAAACATGGTACACGTTAAAGAATCCCTTTAAACATGGTACACGTTAAAGAATCCCTTTAAACATGGTACACGTTAAAGAATCCCTTTAAACATGGAACACGTTAAAGTATCCCTTTAAACATGGAACACGTTAAAGTATCCCTTTAAACATGGTACACGTTAAAGAATCCCTTTAAACATGGAACACGTTAAAGTATCCCTTTAAACATGGTACACGTTAAAGAATCCCTTTAAACATGGAACACGTTAAAGAATCCCTTTAAACATGGTACACGTTAAAGAATCCCTTTAAACATGGTACACGTTAAAGAATCCCTTTAAACATGGTACACGTTAAAGAATCCCTTTAAACATGGTACACGTTAAAGAATCCCTTTAAACATGGTATACGTTAAAGAATCCCTTTAAACATGGTACACGTTAAAGAATCCCTTTAAACATGGTATACGTTAAAGAATCCCTTTAAACATGGTACACGTTAAAGAATCCCTTTAAACATGGTATACGTTAAAGAATCCCTTTAAACATGGTACACGTTAAAGAATCCCTTTAAACATGGTACACGTTAAAGAATCCCTTTTAAACATGGTACACGTTAAATAATCCCTTTTAAACATGGTACACGTTAAATAATCCCTTTTAAACATGGAACACGTTAAAGAATCCCTTTAAACATGGAACACGTTAAAGAATCCCTTTAAACATGGAACACGTTAAAGAATCCCTTTAAACATGGTACACGTTAAAGAATCCCTTTAAACATGGTACACGTTTCCTCCCTCTCTCTGTAGCTGTGAAAGACTCCTTCAGCAGTACAGCATTTCAGATGAGACGAGAACACACACTTGAGGAACCAAGTGACAATCTACGCATTTTCTACCAGGTGAGAGGGAGAAACACACTTGTATTGTTGACTTCAGTGCAGATTGCATTGTGCAATCCATGTCTGAATCACAGTTGTGTTGTGCTTGTCTTTTGTTCTCTTATGTGTCTAACTGGGGGGTGGATGGTATTAGAGACCTGGTCCTTTATAACAGGTCTGACTGGGGGTTGGATGGTATTAGAGACCTGGTCCTTTATAACAGGTCTGACTGGGGGTTGGATGGTATTAGAGACCTGGTCCTTTATAACAGGTCTGACTGGGGGGTGGATGGTATTAGAGACCTGGTCCTTTATAACAGGTCTGACTGGGGGGTGGATGGTATTAGAGACCTGGCCCTTTATAACAGGTCTGACTGGGGGTTATTAGAGACCTGGTCCTTTATAACAGGTCTGACTGGGGGGTGGGGGTTATTAGAGACCTGGCCCTTTATAACAGGTCTGACTGGGGGGTGGATGGTATTAGAGACCTGGCCCTTTATAACAGGTCTGACTGGGGGGTGGATGGTATTAGAGACCTGGTCCTTTATAACAGGTCTGACTGGGGGGTGGATGGTATTAGAGACCTGGTCCTTTATAACAGGTCTGACTGGGGGGTGGTGGTTATTAGAGACCTGGTCCTTTATAACAGGTCTGACTGGGGGGTGGATGGTATTAGAGACCTGGCCCTTTATAACAGGTCTGACTGGGGGGTGGATGGTATTAGAGACCTGGTCCTTTATAAAAGGTCTGACTTGGGGTTATTATAGACCTGGCCCTTTATAACAGGTCTGACTGGGGGGGTGGATGGTATTAGAGACCTGGCCCTTTATAACAGGTCTGACTGGGGGGTGGATGGTATTAGAGACCTGGCCCTTTATAACAGGTCTGACTGGGGGATGGATGGTATTAGAGACCTGGCCCTTTATAACAGGTCTGACTGGGGGTTGTTAGAGACCTGGTCCTTTATAACAGGTCTGACTGGGGGGGGTGGATGGTATTAGAGACCTGGTCCTTTATAACAGGTCTGACTGGGGGGGTGGATGGTATTAGAGACCTGGCCCTTTATAACAGGTCTGACTGGGGGTGGATGGTATTAGAGACCTGGCCCTTTATAACAGGTCTGACTGGGGGGTGGATGGTATTAGAGACCTGGTCCTTTATAACAGGTCTGACTGGGGGGGGGTGGATGGTATTAGAGACCTGGTCCTTTATAACAGGTCTGACTGGGGGGTGGATGGTATTAGAGACCTGGCCCTTTATAACAGGTCTGACTGGGGGGGTGGATGGTATTAGAGACCTGGCCCTTTATAACAGGTCTGACTGGGGGTGGATGGTATTAGAGACCTGGCCCTTTATAACAGGTCTGACTGGGGGGTGGATGGTATTAGAGACCTGGTCCTTTATAACAGGTCTGACTTGGGGTTATTAGAGACCTGGCCCTTTATAACAGGTCTGACTGGGGGGGTGGATGGTATTAGAGACCTGGCCCTTTATAACAGGTCTGACTGGGGGGTGGATGGTATTAGAGACCTGGCCCTTTATAACAGGTCTGACTGGGGGGTGGATGGTATTAGAGACCTGGCCCTTTATAACAGGTCTGACTGGGGGGTGGATGGTATTAGAGACCTGGTCCTTTATAACAGGTCTGACTGGGGGGTGGATGGTATTAGAGACTTGGTCCTTTATAACAGGTCTGACTGGGGGGTGGATGGTATTAGAGACCTGGCCCTTTATAACAGGTCTGACTGGGGGTGGATGGTATTAGAGACCTGGCCCTTTATAACAGGTCTGACTGGGGGGTGGATGGTATTAGAGACCTGGCCCTTTATAACAGGTCTGACTGGGGGGTGGATGGTATTAGAGACCTGGTCCTTTATAACAGGTCTGACTGGGGGGTGGATGGTATTAGAGACCTGGCCCTTTATAACAGGTCTGACTGGGGGTTATTAGAGACCTGGTCCTTTATAACAGGTCTGACAGGGGGGTGGATGGTATTAGAGACCTGGCCCTTTATAACAGGTCTGACTGGGGGGGTGGATGGTATTAGAGACCTGGCCCTTTATAACAGGTCTGACTGGGGGTTATTAGAGACCTGGTCCTTTATAACAGGTCTGACTGGGGGGGTGGATGGTATTAGAGACCTGGCCCTTTATAACAGGTCTGACTGGGGGTTATTAGAGACCTGGCCCTTTATAACAGGTCTGACTGGGGGTGGATGGTATTAGAGACCTGGCCCTTTATAACAGGTCTGACTGGGGGGTGGATGGTATTAGAGACCTGGTCCTTTATAACAGGTCTGACTGGGGGGGGGTGGATGGTATTAGAGACCTGGTCCTTTATAACAGGTCTGACTGGGGGGTGGATGGTATTAGAGACCTGGCCCTTTATAACAGGTCTGACTGGGGGGGGTGGATGGTATTAGAGACCTGGCCCTTTATAACAGGTCTGACTGGGGGTGGATGGTATTAGAGACCTGGCCCTTTATAACAGGTCTGACTGGGGGGTGGATGGTATTAGAGACCTGGTCCTTTATAACAGGTCTGACTTGGGGTTATTAGAGACCTGGCCCTTTATAACAGGTCTGACTGGGGGGGTGGATGGTATTAGAGACCTGGCCCTTTATAACAGGTCTGACTGGGGGGTGGATGGTATTAGAGACCTGGCCCTTTATAACAGGTCTGACTGGGGGGTGGATGGTATTAGAGACCTGGCCCTTTATAACAGGTCTGACTGGGGGGTGGATGGTATTAGAGACCTGGTCCTTTATAACAGGTCTGACTGGGGGGTGGATGGTATTAGAGACCTGGCCCTTTATAACAGGTCTGACTGGGGGTTATTAGAGACCTGGCCCTTTATAACAGGTCTGACTTGGGGTTATTAGAGACCTGGTCCTTTATAACAGGTCTGACTGGGGGGGGGGGGGGGGGGGGGATGGTATTAGAGACCTGGTCCTTTATAACAGGTCTGACTGGGGGTTATTAGTACAGTGTATTTAAGACTTGTCTGTCTATGATGGGGAGTGTCTTCGTTTCTACTGGCTCCTACTCTATGGTCAGACTGGCTGACCTTTTCTGTGGGATTACATAGTCTATATCCTTCTCACTCTCTCGCCCTCCCTCTCTCTCTCTCCTTCTCTCTCTAGTTCCTGTATAACCACAACACACAGCAGCAGACCGAGGCTAGAGATGACCTCCACTGTCCCTGGTGCACTCTGAACTGTAGGAGACTCTACAGTCTCCTCAAACACCTCAAACTGGCCCACAGCAGATTCATCTTCAACTACGTGGTGAGAGCTAGACAGAGAGAGGGGAAGAGAGAGGAAGCGAGAGAGAGAGAGAGAGACTGAGCGAGGGGAAGAGAGACGAATCGAGAGAGAGAGAGTGTGTGTGTGTGTGTGTGTCTGGTGCACTCTGAACTGTAGAAGACTACGGTCTCCTCAAACTGGCCCACAACAGATTCATCTTCAACTATGACTGCATTTAGACAGGCAGCCCACTTCTGATATTTTGCCAATAATTGGGCTGGCTGTGTAAACAGCCTAGGAGGTGAGAAAGAGACCAGGGGTGGGGGTGTGTGTGGGGGGGGGGGGTAATGTCAGGAGCTGTACATATTGTGTGTGTGGGGGGGGGGGGTAATGTCAGGAGCTGTACATATTGTGTGTGTGTGGGGGGGGGTAATGTCAGGAGCTGTACATATTGGGGCTGAATAAGGGCTAGTTATTAAACAGTTCCGTTGTGATTGACGTGTTCTATGACCTCCTCCCCAGCCCCACCCTAAAGGAGCGAGGATAGACGTGTCTATTAATGAGCGTTACGACGGGGCGTACGCTGGGAATCCTCAGGATGTTCACAGTCAGCCCGGCTTCGCCTTCAGCAGGAACGGACCCGTCAAGAGATCCCCTGTCACACACATCCTCGTCTGCAGGTAACTGGGTACACACGTCTGGGTCTCTCTCACACTCACACACATCCTCGTCTGCAGGTAACTGGGTACACACGTCTGGGTCTCTCTCTCACACACATCCTCGTCTGCAGGTAACTGGGTACACACGTCTGGGTCTCTCTCACACTCACACACATCCTCGTCTGCAGGTAACTGGGTACACACGTCTGGGTCTCTCTCTCACACACATCCTCGTCTGCAGGTAACTGGGTACACACGTCTGGGTCTCTCTCTCACACACATCCTCGTCTGCAGGTAACTGGGTACACACGTCTGGGTCTCTCTCTCACACACATCCTCGTCTGCAGGTAACTGGGTACACACGTCTGGGTCTCTCTCTCACACACATCCTCGTCTGCAGGTAACTGGGTACACACGTCTGGGTCTCTCTCTCACACATCCTCGTCTGCAGGTAACTGGGTACACACGTCTGGGTCTCTCTCTCACACACACACATCCTCGTCTGCAGGTAACTGGGTACACACGTCTGGGTCTCTCTCTCACACACACATCCTCGTCTGCAGGTAACTGGGTACACACGTCTGGGTCTCTCTCTCACACACACACATCCTCGTCTGCAGGTAACTGGGTACACACGTCTGGGTCTCTCTCTCACACACACACATCCTCGTCTGCAGGTAACTGGGTACACACGTCTGGGTCTCTCTCTCACACACACACATCCTCGTCTGCAGGTAACTGGGTACACACGTCTGGGTCTCTCTCACACACACACACATCCTCGTCTGCAGGTAACTGGGTACACACGTCTGGGTCTCTCTCTCACACACACACATCCTCGTCTGCAGGTAACTGGGTACACACGTCTGGGTCTCTCTCACACTCACACACATCCTCGTCTGCAGGTAACTGGGTACACACGTCTGGGTCTCTCTCACACACACACACACACACACAGAGGTCTGGGCTCTGTGAAGGCCAGTCAAGTTCTTCCACACCGATCTTGACAAATCATTTCTGTATGGACCTCGCTTTGTGCACGGGGACATTGTCATGCTGACAGGAAAGGGCCTTCCCCAAACTGTTGCCACGAAGTTGGAAGCACAGAATCGTCTAGAATGTCATTGTATCCTGTAGCGTTAAGATTTCCCTTCCCTTGAACTAAGGGGTCTAGTCCGAACCCATTATGAAGCTCCCGACGAGCAGTTCTTGTGCTGACGTTGCTTCCAGAGGCAGTTTGGAACTCGGTAGTGAGTTTTGCAACCGAGGACAGACGATTTTTACACGCTACACGTTTCAGCCCCCGCCGGTCCCTTTCTGTGAGCTTGTGTGGCCTACCACTTCACGGCTGAGCCATTGTTGCTCCTAGACATTTCCACTTCACAATAACTGTACTTACAGTTGACCAGGGCAAATATTTGATGAACTGACTGACTTGTTGGAAAGGTGGCATCCTAGGATGGTGCCACTTTGAATATCACTGAGCTCTTCAGTAAGGCCATTCTACTGCCAATGTTTGTCTATGGAGATTGCATGGCTGTTTGCTGACAGGTGTATAAAATCAAGCAACGGGTGTGGCTGAAATAGACCAATCCACTCATTTGAAGGGGTGTCCACATACTGCTGTGTATATAGTGTACCACAGACACAAAGTCAAAATTCCTGAAATCAAAAATATGCTTTTTGGTCTTAATTTAAGGTCAAGGTTAGGCATAAGGTTAGTAGCAGTGTGGGACCAATTCTTCCACCTCATTCTCACAATCTTTTTTTTTTTTTTTTTTTCACGGTGTGATGCTGACCACGGGCCGCTGTAGGATTTTTTCCAAAGTTAGAGCTGATTCGGAGAGAACCTCAAACCCAACTTTCAGAACAACATAATATTATAATTGATTTTAGAGTTTGTAATTTGGGAGTGTTTTCTTGGGGTGCTCTAAGTTACTACTATATGTGTTTCTGGCATAGATAAATAAGTGCTGCTTTGAACATCCATCTTACCTCTCTCTTTCCCTCTCCTCTGTTCTCCTTCCTGTAGGATCTTTACCTCTCCTCTGTTCTCCTTCCTGTAGGATCTTTACCTCTCTCTTTCCCTCTCCTCTGTTCTCCTTCCTGTAGGATCTTTCCCTCTCCTCTGTTCTCCTTCCTGTAGGATCTTTACCTCTCTCTTTCCCTCTCCTCTGTTCTCCTTCCTGTAGGATCTTTCCCTCTCCTCTGTTCTCCTTCCTGTAGGATCTTTCCCTCTCCTCTGTTCTCCTTCCTGTAGGATCTTTCCCTCTCCTCTGTTCTCCTTCCTGTAGGATCTTTTCCTCTCCTCTGTTCTCCTTCCTGTAGGATCTTTTCCTCTCCTCTGTTCTCCTTCCTGTAGGATCTTTACCTCTCTCTTTCCCTCTCCTCTGTTCTCCTTCCTGTAGGATCTTTCCCTCTCCTCTGTTCTCCTTCCTGTAGGATCTTTACCTCTCCTCTGTTCTCCTTCCTGTAGGATCTTTCCCTCTCCTCTGTTCTCCTTCCTGTAGGATCTTTACCTCTCTCTTTCCCTCTCCTCTGTTCTCCTTCCTGTAGGATCTTTACCTCTCTCTTTCCCTCTCCTCTGTTCTCCTTCCTGTAGGATCTTTCCCTCTCCTCTGTTCTCCTTCCTGTAGGATCTTTCCATCTCCTCTGTTCTCCTTCCTGTAGGATCTTTACCTCTCTCTTTCCCTCTCCTCTGTTCTCCTTCCTGTAGGATCTTTACCTCTCCTCTGTTCTCCTTCCTGTAGGATCTTTACCTCTCTCTTTCCCTCTCCTCTGTTCTCCTTCCTGTAGGATCTTTCCCTCTCCTCTGTTCTCCTTCCTGTAGGATCTTTACCTCTCTCTTTCCCTCTCCTCTGTTCTCCTTCCTGTAGGATCTTTACCTCTCTCTTTCCCTCTCCTCTGTTCTCCTTCCTGTAGGATCTTTACCTCTCCTCTGTTCTCCTTCCTGTAGGATCTTTACCTCTCCTCTGTTCTCCTTCCTGTAGGATCTTTACCTCTTTCTTTCCCTCTCCTCTGTTCTCCTTCCTGTGGGATCTTTCCCTCTCCTCTGTTCTCCTTCCTGTAGGATCTTTACCTCTCTCTTTCCCTCTCCTCTGTTCTCCTTCCTGTAGGATCTTTACCTCTCCCTCTTTCCCTCTCCTCTGTTCTCCTTCCTGTAGGATCTTTCCCTGTCCTCTGTTCTCCTTCCTGTAGGATCTTTCCCTCTCCTCTGTTCTCCTTCCTGTAGGATCTTTCCCTCTCCTCTGTTCTCCTTCCTGTAGGATCTTTACCTCTCCTCTGTTCTCCTTCCTGTAGGATCTTTCCCTCTCCTCTGTTCTCCTTCCTGTAGGATCTTTCCCTCTCCTCTGTTCTCCTTCCTGTAGGATCTTTACCTCTCCTCTGTTCTCCTTCCTGTAGGATCTTTACCTCTCCTCTGTTCTCCTTCCTGTAGGATCTTTACCTCCTCTGTTCTCCTTCCTGTAGGATCTTTACCTCTCTCTCTCTAATTCCCCCTACCCATCTCCTCTCTTCCTGTAGGCGAAAGCATGTATGTATGCACAACGGTGTATGCAGGTACAATTGACAGTCACTTCCTAACCCCTCCCTCTCCTCCCCCAGACCTAAGCGTCTTCTCCCCCCCAGTCTGTGTGAGTTCCTGGAGGCTGATGGAGAAGAGGGAGACCAGCAGAGAATCATCCCTGGTCACAACCGTCTCTACTTCCGCTCAGACAGCTGTACCCCCAAAACCCCCCAGGAGATAGATCACGACAGTGAGGATGAGACGGACCCCTTCTGGCTCCGAGAGAGGACCATCATGGTGAGATACACTGGGCGGGTAGCTACCGCACACGGTGAGACACACTGGGCGGGTAGCTACCGCACACGGTGAGACACACTGGGCGGGTAGCTACCGCACACGGTGAGACACACTGGGCGGGTAGCTACCGCACACGGTGAGACACACTGGGCGGGTAGCTTCCCGCACACGGTGAGACGCACTGGGCGGGTAGCTACCCGCACACGGTGAGACGCACTGGGCGGGTAGCTACCCGCACACGGTGAGACGCACTGGGCGGGTAGCTACCCGCACACGGTGAGACGCACTGGGCGGGTAGCTACCCGCACACGGTGAGACGCACTGGGCGGGTAGCTACCCGCACACGGTGAGACGCACTGGGCGGGTAGCTACCCGCACACGGTGAGACGCACTGGGCGGGTAGCTACCCGCACACGGTGAGACGCACTGGGCGGGTAGCTACCCGCACACGGTGAGACGCACTGGGCGGGTAGCTACCCGCACACGGTGAGACCCATACAAACCCAGGTCTACCATTACAGACTGTATGTTTTACAGAGCCACACTGACATTGGGTTTGGAGTCTCCAACTTGACTGTGGATCCACTCTGACTGTTGTTCTGTCTACAGCAAATCCAGGAGTTTACAGACGTGAACGATGGAGAGAAGGAGGTGATGAAGCTATGGAACCTTCACGTTATGAAGTATGGGTACGTACCCCACATTAAAGCCCTGGCCTCGTTATACAGCCTTTGTTTAAAGCTTCATAAGACGTTGCTGTGTGTCGTTCTCTAAAGCATCATAAGATGTTGCTGTGTGTCGTTCTCTGAAGCATCATAAGACGTTGCTGTGTGTCGTTCTCTAAAGCTTCATAAGACGTTGCTGTGTGTCGTTCTCTGAAGCTTCATAAGACGTTGCTGTGTGTCGTTCTCTGAAGCTTCATAAGATGTTGCTGTGTGTCGTTCTCTAAAGCTTCATAAGACGTTGCTGTGTGTCGTTCTCTGAAGCTTCATAAGACGTTGCTGTGTGTCGTTCTCTGAAGCTTCATAAGACGTTGCTGTGTGTCGTTCTCTGAAGCTTCATAAGACGTTGCTGTGTGTCGTTCTCTAAAGCTTCATAAGACGTTGCTGTGTGTCGGTGTCGTTCTCTAAAGCTTCATAAGACGTTGCTGTGTGTCGTTCTCTGAAGCATCATAAGACGTTGCTGTGTGTCGTTCTCTGAAGCATCATAAGACGTTGCTGTGTCTCGTTCTCTGAAGCTTCATAAGACGTTGCCGTGTGTCGTTCTCTAAAGCTTCATAAGACGTTGCCGTGTGTCGTTCTCTAAAGCTTCATAAGACGTTGCCGTGTGTCGTTCTCTGAAGCTTCATAAGACGTTGCTGTGTGTCGTTCTCTAGAGCTTCATAAGACGTTGCTGTGTGTCGTTCTCTAAAGCTTCATAAGACGTTGCCGTGTGTCGTTCTCTAGAGCTTCATAAGACGTTGCTGTGTGTCTGTGTCGTTCTCTAAAGCTTCATAAGACGTTGCTGTGTGTCGTTCTCTAGAGCTTCATAAGACGTTGCTGTGTGTCGGTGTCGTTCTCTAAAGCTTCATAAGACGTTGCTGTGTGTCGTTCTCTAGAGCTTCATAAGACGTTGCTGTGTGTCGTTCTCTAGAGCTTCATAAGACGTTGCTGTGTGTCGTTCTCTAGAGCTTCATAAGACGTTGCTGTGTGTCATTCTCTAAAGCTTCATAAGACGTTGCTCTGTGTCGTTCTTTGAAGCTTCATAAGACGTTGCTGTGTGTCGTTCTTTGAAGCTTCATAAGACGTTGCTGTGTGTCGTTCTCTAAAGCTTCATAAGACGTTGCTGTGTGTCATTCTCTAAAGCTTCATAAGACGTTGCTGTGTGTCGTTCTCTAGAGCTTCATAAGACATTGCTGTGTGTCGTTCTCTAAAGCTTCATAAGACGTTGCTGTGTGTCGTTCTCTAGAGCTTCATAAGACGTTGCTGTGTGTCGTTCTCTAGAGCTTCATAAGACGTTGCTGTGTGTCGTTCTCTAAAGCTTCATAAGACGTTGCTGTGTGTCGTTCTCTGAAGCTTCATAAGACGTTGCTGTGTGTCGTTCTCTGAAGCTTCATAAGACGTTGCTGTGTGTCGTTCTCTGAAGCTTCATAAGACGTTGCTGTGTGTCGTTCTCTGAAGCTTCATAAGACGTTGCTGTGTGTCGTTCTCTAGAGCTTCATAAGACGTTGCTGTGTGTCGTTCTCTAGAGCTTCATAAGACGTTGCTGTGTGTCGTTCTCTAGAGCTTCATAAGACGTTGCTGTGTGTCGTTCTCTAGAGCTTCATAAGACGTTGCTGTGTGTCGTTCTCTGAAGCTTCATAAGACGTTGCTGTGTGTCGTTCTCTGAAGCTTCATAAGACGTTGCTGTGTGTCGTTCTCTAGAGCTTCATAAGACGTTGCTGTGTGTCGTTCTCTAGAGCTTCATAAGACGTTGCTGTGTGTCGTTCTCTAGAGCTTCATAAGACGTTGCTGTGTGTCGTTCTCTAAAGCTTCATAAGACGTTGCTGTGTCGTTCTCTAGAGCTTCATAAGACGTTGCTGTGTCGTTCTCTAGAGCTTCATAAGACGTTGCTGTGTGTCGTTCTCTAGAGCTTAAGACGTTGCTGTGTGTCGTTCTCTAGAGCTTCATAAGACGTTGCTGTGTGTCGTTCTCTAGAGCTTCATAAGACGTTGCTGTGTGTCGTTCTCTGAAGCTTCATAAGACGTTGCTGTGTGTCGTTCTCTAGAGCTTCATAAGACGTTGCTGTGTGTCGTTCTCTGAAGCTTCATAAGACGTTGCTGTGTGTCGTTCTCTAGAGCTTCATAAGACGTTGCTGTGTGTCGTTCTCTAGAGCTTCATAAGACGTTGCTGTGTGTCGTTCTCTAGAGCTTCATAAGACGTTGCTGTGTCGTTCTCTAGAGCTTCATAAGACGTTGCTGTGTGTCGTTCTCTGAAGCTTCATAAGACGTTGCTGTGTGTCGTTCTCTAGAGCTTCATAAGACGTTGCTGTGTGTCAGTGGAAAACACATTTTCCCACCAGAGATGTTTCCATCATATTGACTTGTTGGGGGATAAAAGGCTGTGTGTAATGACGTAGTGAACATAAAAATAACTTGCGGTTAAATTCCCATGTACCGAATAAAAAAAATTCTAATGCATTTTCAACTGATGGTTTTGTCAGTAACATGTTGCCTTATATAGTGAATGTGCCCTCTGGTCTTGGCCCGTGCCCTCTAGCCAACAGCTGGCAGATACGGTGTGGGCTAAGCCTACATGATGAGATTATTATGGATAAGAGAGAGATTTCTTTTTGGGGGGGGTCAAATGACAGCTAAGCATCGATCATCATGTCACCAGAATAAGACCCTCGATATTTATTGCAAAGGAGCATCAAGTTCATCCCTGTGAAGATCAGGCCCAACGCTCTAACCACTAGGCTACCTGCCGCCCCAAATTAATTAGTATTAACTAGGCGCTCTAGACTAGAGGCTCCATAGTGTCTGGCACAGGCTGAAAGTTTGACGTCCCTACTCTAATCCCCCTCTCTCTCCCCTCGCTCTCTCTCTGCCCCCCATCTCTCTCTCTCCCCTCCTCTCTCTCTCTCCCCCCACCCCCCTCTCTCTCTCTGCCCCCTCTCTCTCTCTCTCCCCTCTCCCCCCACTCTCTCTCTCCCCTCAGCTACATAGCAGATAACCAGATGAACGGAGCCTGTCTGGCGTTTGTGGAAGGTTGCGGTGCGTACATTGCCAGGAAGAACCTCTGTAGGAACTTCCTGTTACACCTGGTCAGCATGCATGACTTTAAACTGGTTACCACGACAACCATCAACCAGGCCATGACACGCCTCCGACACATCCAGCAGACCCAGCGGCAGGAAGGAGGAGAGGGGGATGGAGGAGAGGAGTGGGTGACAGCGCTGGGGTCTCCGTCTGAGCTGCAACCCGACTATGCCACATGTAATGATGACCACACGGATGGTAAGAGTAACCATGGTAATGGCCGCACGAATGGAAACGGCGATGGTGATGAAGCTGGTAGTTCTGTTGCTGTGGAAACATCCAGGCCGAGCAAGAGGCATAAGTTCTGAGGTACCCTCCTCCGGCCCTCTCCTGGAGGAGGGATAAGTATCTAAAATGATGCCCGGTGATTGGCTGTGAAAGAGGGTGTGGTGGTGGTGATTGGAGGGAATAAGAGAGACTCATGATGACATCATTCCAAACAAGCACTGGGGTGTTGGGTTTACTGTATAGAGGTGGTGGGCCAGAATAATTTCAGGCAATTTGGACACACACACACATTGTCCCACTGGTTATAGCAGGGAAACCTTCATCTAGTGTTTTCCCATGTCTGGTTATTCAGTCTAGCTTGATGTCAATAGACTGATGTTACAGTGACCATGAGTTGTGTAAACACATCACTTCAGCAATAACTTAGTCTGAGTCCCAACTGGCACCATATTCCTTTATACTAGTGTGCACTACTTTTCACCAGGCCCTGCTGTAGGCTAGCATTCTGTCCAGGGGGTGTACTGGTACATCAAGCTGTCTGCTGTAGACTAGCGTTCTGTCCAGGGGGTGTACTGGTACATCAAGCTGTCTGCTGTAGACTAGCGTTCTGTCCAGGGGGTGTACTTGTACATCAAGCTGTCTGCTGTAGGCTAGCATTCTGTCCAGGGGGTGTACTGGTACATCAAGCTGTCTGCTGTAGACTAGCGTTCTGTCCAGGGGGTGTACTGGTACATCAAGCTGTCTGCTGTAGGCTAGCATTCTGTCCAGGGGGTGTACTTGTACATCAAGCTGTCTGCTGTAGACTAGCATTCTGTCCAGGGGGTGTACTTGTACATCAAGCTGTCTGCTATAGACTAGCATTCTGTCCAGGGGGTGTACTGGTACATCAAGCTGTCTGCTGTAGACTAGCGTTCTGTCCAGGGGGTGTACTGGTACATCAAGCTGTCTGCTGTAGACTAGCGTTCTGTCCAGGGGGTGTACTGGTACATCAAGCTGTCTGCTGTAGACTAGCGTTCTGTCCAGGGGGTGTACTGGTACATCAAGCTGTCTGCTGTAGACTAGCGTTCTGTCCAGGGGGTGTACTGGTACATCAAGCTGTCTGCTGTAGACTAGCGTTCTGTCCAGGGGGTGTACTGGTACATCAAGCTGTCTGCTGTAGACTAGCGTTCTGTCCAGGGGGTGTACTTGTACATCAAGCTGTCTGCTGTAGACTAGCATTCTGTCCAGGGGGTGTACTTGTACATCAAGCTGTCTGCTATAGACTAGCATTCTGTCCAGGGGGTGTACTTGTACATCAAGCTGTCTGCTATAGACTAGCATTCTGTCCAGGGGGTGTACTTGTACATCAAGCTGTCTGCTATAGACTAGCATTCTGTCCAGGGGGTGTACTTGTACATCAAGCTGTCTGCTATAGACTAGCATTCTGTCCAGGGGGTGTACTTGTACATCAAGCTGTCTGCTATAGACTAGCATTCTGTCCAGGGGGTGTACTTGTACATCAAGCTGTCTGCTATAGACTAGCGTTCTGTCCAGGGGGTGTACTTGTACATCAAGCTGTCTGCTATAGACTAGCATTCTGTCCAGGGGGTGTACTTGTACATCAAGCTGTCTGCTGTAGACTAGCATTCTGTCCAGGAGGTGTACTTGTACATCAAGCTGCCTCACTACAGAAGCAGGAGGTGGGCTCCTGCCCTCTGGGCCGTTCTGGCTGTTACAAGGCCTACTTAGTACTTTCGGCCGAGGCCCATAGGGCTCTATATAGATCAGTGGTTCCCAAACTGTTTCACTCAGGCTCCTCTTCCAGCATTGGGGAACATCCATTTCTATGGGCACAAGCACTGTTCATGACACAAACTGTTCACACCCCTAAAATGTTGCAGATTTAAAGCTTATTTCCAATTCTATACATTTTGCCATGTCTAATGTGTATTAATGTCTACGGGCTAAAAAAGCATTAAAAAAAACGTTCGCTGATATGGGCTAGTTGATCTGGACATTTCTGACAGCTTCTAAATATCTCTCTAAGAAATGCAATAACTGACATGACAAAGAGGAACTGATGATGCAACAACCAGTTTCTACACGTCACCTTGAGCATTCTATTACAACTTTCAAGAGCAAGTTGAAAGCTGGACTGAGGTCCCCCTAGGGGGGGTGCGCCCCACAGTTTGAGAACCACTGATGTATGGAATAGGATACCGTCAGTACTGTGTCCATCCTCACTGGTTCATCAGTAGTGTGTCCATCCTACTTTTAGCACCCGTCTTGTCTCAGGTGCCTGTTTGAGACAGATTTGGGTGTCTGTGCACTAGATAGGGAATAGGGTGCCATTTGGGATATTTGCTTTGGGACAAACTCGTTTAAAAAAAATATATAGTTCAGTATAGAGATGAACCGAAAAGACTTGTCGGACTACCTGAACAATATAAACGCTTGTTTTTGTTTTCTTTTGCTCAACTTTTTGTTACAGTGTGCACTAATGAATACAACCCTGATGATGGACAGACTCTGCTGAAATGTATTGTTGTTTTTTTAAATAAGGGGAATGGTTGGTTGTATGATGATGCATTCTGAATTTGAACATTTGATTGTTATATGTTTATTACTATGGCGGCCATTTCGAGGCTAAACTTGAGGACGGTACGCGGGTCTGAAGTTCAGCTCTTGGAAACAGGGTTGTTGGACTAGAAAGTGTCTGGCTCAGGGTAGAAAGATCACTTTACCCACAATCCTAAACTAAATGTGTATTGCTATCAGACCTCTGTTTAAATACTATTTGGAGTCTTTAACGTTTGCTCTAGCTTGCCTGGAGTGCTAGATGGGAGGGGAGTTGCAGTTTTAGGACAATTCTTTTGGTCCATTTTAAGCCAGGCAAGCACAGATAAAGTATTTGAAGTATTTGCACTACTTAGGGAATAGGGTGCCATTTGGGACGTACTCTTACTATGTTGGACTAATTTGGCGTCTTCAGAAAGGTGACATGTTGACTTGCTAGACATAAACTATAGTAAGTATTACAGTGGGGAGTTAAATGATGAGTTTCCTGACCAAAGGGAGTTTGGATCTGCGGCAGATTTTCTACTATTTTCCTCACCTGTGAAACAGCATATTATTTCCTATATATAGTGTACCATAAGGCCCTGGTCAAAAGTAGTATGGACCACAGGAGGTTGGTGGCACCTTTAATTGGGGAGGACGGGCTCGTGGTAATGGCATCAAACACGTGATTTCCATGTGTTTGATTCCATTATGAGCTGTCCTCCCCTCAGCAGCCTCCACTGGTATGGGCCCTGGTCAACAGGAGTGTGGGCCCTGGTCAACAGGAGTGTGGGCCCTGGTCAACAGGAGTATGGGTCCTGGTCAACAGGAGTATGGGCCCTGGTCAACAGGAGTATGGGCCCTGGTCAACAGGAGTGTGGGCCCTGGTCAACAGGAGTGCACTATATAGGAAATAGGGTGTAATTTCAGATGCATCCTTTGCTTCTCCAGTGATGGGGTGGATCTTTGCAGGTGTCAACTTGAATTGCAATCAATCAGGACCCAAACAAAGGAAGCTGTTCCTACGTTCTGTATCTGTGTGCAGTATGTTGACTAGGGTCATGTTCATTTGGCACAAAACGTTAGAAAGCACTCAAACGAGGGAGTTGGAGGTACTATCTGTACTAATACAATAAAACTTGTATTTTGTTGCAAAATGTTTTGCTACAGTGCGCCTCAATGAACATGACCCAGGTTTGTGTATACGTCACTTCAGGGGAAAAAGAGCAACATTTTGCTCTGGCGAACCCAGATAAGAAAAACAGGACTTTGTGCACCAACATCCTAAAACCAGCTGGACGTTGGGAATTTAGTAATAAAGGAGTCATAGAAAATGTTTTCTATTTAAAAGAATAAAGATGTTTTGTACTATTACCATTAACGTCTCATATGGTTTTAATTGAATGGATACGGTTCTAACACTGCTGGTTACTGTAACTCTCACGGATACGGTTCTAACACTGCTGGTCACGTTACTGTAACTATCTCACAGATACGGTTCTAACACTGCTGATCACGTTACTGTAACTATCTCACGGATACGGTTCTAACACCGCTGGTCACGTTACTGTAACTATCTCACAGATACGGTTCTAACACTGCTGATCACGTTACTGTCATGGATACGGTTCTAACACTGCTGGTCACGTTACTGTAACTATCTCACAGATACGGTTCTAACACTGCTGATCACGTTACTGTAACTATCTCACGGATACGGTTCTAACACCGCTGGTCACGTTACTGTAACTATCTCACGGATACGGTTCTAACACTACTGGTTACTGTAACTATCTCACGGATACGGTTCTAACACTGCTGATCACGTTACTGTAACTATGTCACGGATACGGTTCTAACACCGCTGGTCACGTTACTGTCATGGATACGGTTCTAACACTACTGGTCACGTTACTGTAACTATCTCATGGATACGGTTCTAACACTACTGGTCACGTTACTATCTCGTGGATACGGTTCTTGTCACGTTACTGTAACTATCTCATTCACATGTTAGGATAAGGGGGTAGACCGTCAGCTAGCCCGAGGATAGTACTTTTCAGACTGGGCCAGTAGGAATGTGCCCAACTAGCCCGTCAGACCAGCCAAATGTTGTATTTACAAACATGGCACGGGCCGGCACATTTTGGACCCGGCTTTTAGAAATGGTCTGTTATCCTAGCTAGTAGAAATGGTCTGCTAGCCTGGCTAGTAGAAATGGTCTGTTATCCTGGCTAGTAGAAATGGTCTGTTATCCTGGCTGACCCATAATCCTGAAGTTCTGTCCATCTCTTGATGTGGCTCCAATTTGGATTTTTTCATATTTCAGACAAAAATAACCAAAAATAGATGACTAAGCAATTTATTGGATGTTTCTGGGGCATTCGTTCTGTACTGAAGGAAGGCACAAGGAGGTATACACACACATGTAAATAATAAGCCTGATAACAAGCAGGACTGGGGTCAATGCTATTTAGGAAGTCAACTCACATTCCACTTTAACGCAATTGGAATTTCAGTTAACCTCCCGAATTGAAATGGAACTGAGCCCAACCCTGATTACAAGTCAGTTAGCATTCCAAATGGCACCCTATCTGGTGCACTACTTTTGACCAGCCCTATGGATCCTGGTCAAAAGTAGTGCACTAGATGGGGAATAGGGTGCTATTTGGGACTCAACAACACAGTTAAAGGAATCGGAGACACAGTTAAAGGAATCGGAGACGGATGTTTGCATGAAGATGGTGGTGGATGACAGACAGCTGAGTACGACCCCACTTTAACAGGTGGCCTGGTTCTATTTCCAAGCCCACCACCCTTTCACTGATATCAGATTATTTGGACGTGGAGCAACACTGCCACAGAGCAACTATACAGCTGTATACTGTATCCAGCATTGTCTTACAGTATGTATGACCACTGTTAACCTGTTAAATGTGAAAATGTCACACTCCCGAGTGACGCAGCGGTCTAAGGCACTGTATTAGTGTCACTACAGACCCTGGTTCGTTTCCAGGCTGTGTCACAACCGGCCGTGATCGGGAGTCCCATAGGGTTTGTCCCAGCGTCGTCCGGGTTAGGGGGGAGGCCGTCATTGTAAATAACATTTTGTTTTTACCTGACTTGCCTAGTTAAATAAAGGTTAATTTAAAATTTGAACCATCTAACTCAGTCTGTTGAAGAGCGCTCTGTAACCACAGCAACCATTCCATCTCTGCAGAACCACAGGAAGCAACCCACTCGTCCCTATATTGCTCTAGAGGAAATAGGATACCGTTTTAAAATATAAATCACCTCACAAGTTCCCCCCAAAATTCATCAATGTCTACAAGTGAAGTTACATTACATGGTTGTGAAAACTGTTAGCAAAAAAAAAAAAAAAAGTTTTTAAAAAGCACATTAGGAGCATGAAATGGAATCTGATTCAGAACACTTCGTCCACACCATGAGTTCTGCTCACACTGAGCTAGAGAATTAAACGGGTCGACAGGGAAGGAGAGACCGACAAAGAAGAGGTTACGATCTCTGGAGTGAGTCGTTTTTCACAGTGGTGGTGTCTTATTCTGTGGTAAACCACACCAGCATGCTTTGCAGCGCATGTGTTTGATGAAAGGTAACGTCTCTCTCTGATCTCTGAACGAGACCACTCCCTTATTGTTCTCACATTCAAAAGTAAAAAACAACACCATTTTAGGACGTTTGGAGAGAATGTGCATCTGAAATATGGCACCCTATTCCCTATATAGTGCACTACTTTTGACCAAGGCCCATAGCACTATGTAGGGAATAGGGTGCCATTTCATGCACAGCCTGAGTGTCTCTTGAAAAGGAAGAATGATTGGTCAGTTCTGGCACACGAGTCTGTATCAGATGGCAGGATATCTTATCAGCCAGTTCAGAAAGGGCTTTGCATACATTGTCGATCCAGGTGCCAAGAGGAGAAAGGTGTGCTACTGGAGCTGAGATGTTCTGATACCGGAGAAGACAGCCATCACCAGTCATACCTGGAGGGAGCACAGATAGCTGCAGAAGGCCAGATGAAACCTTTCCCAGGGTGAAAGGAACGATGGGTCACACAGTGGGTAAAGGAGGGGTACATTACTGTAAACAGCAGTTGAATTCACATTTTAGAAATACCCCAATACTGAAAGGTTGCTATAGGGGGTAGAGGCTAAGTGTCTAAGGCAGTGGTATTCAAAGGCGATGATCGCGACCCCACTAAACAAAAAGTACGAGTACAGATTATACAAACGTATTTGAAAAATACAATTGAGTACATTTATTTTGGTGTCTTGTAAATGTAACGAATTAAGGATTATTTGTTGATGTAAAATGTACTAATTTAAGGTTGTCATTATTTTTGGGGTGGGTTCATGAGAAAATGCACACAAACAAATAGGGTCCCTGCTAAAAAAAGTTTGAATACCACTGGTCTAAGGGGTTGATTTGGGACAGGACAACTCCAGCAGACAGGACTGTTACTCTGCTTGTCCCTTTGTGTTGACTGACAGGGCTGCTGTCCAATCAGCAGCCTCAAAACACAAGCACCTTCCAACCAGGGTGGGCTAAGGAGCAGCCAAAGAACAGGCAATCCACCCCCTGGTCCAGCAGCCAATCAAACACCACTTCCCGGTTCCCTGAGCCAATCGTAACCCTCAGCTTGAAGTTGCCTCCGTCGCTAAGGTTGTTGTTGTTGCTAATAGGTAGTAGGTTGACCACTTCCATATCAAAGGTCACGGCAGAGCCAAGGGTGATAGAAGGCAGCTGGTTGGTCATCTCTTTACCGTTGACAAACACCATTCCTGGAGGGGAGAGAGGAGAGAGGAAAGAGTAGGAAGAGGAGGGATAAAGAGAAGGTGAGAAAAAATCTGTCAAGTTTTGCTAACTTTTAACGCTGCTGCTACTCTGCAATTGTACGCTTTACAATATATATTTTTTAAAGTGATGGTGAGTGTACCGTTGGTGGAGATGCAGACAGCCTGGTCCCTCTGGAGAGACTCCGCCTCTCCCTCACACCCCACACACACCCCGATACTGTCCCGCTTGTCCACCTGGCCCGTCGCAGAGATCCTACGCAAGCACACAAAACACATTAATCACACGACAGGAATCACAGCATAACATTACGCTAGAGATTGTGATGGAGAGAGAGAGGGAGTGTGTGTACTGACTTGAAGGTGAGCGTCTGTCCACAGAAGTACGTTGGAGCGTTGGAGTAAAGAACCCCAGCTTTAGAGGGGGACGAGTCACTCCGCATGGCGATGTTCCTTCTACTGCTGAGGATGTAGCCCTCACTGCCTGGACGCCACTCTGGAACACACACAAACACACGGTCAGAGAAACACACACCACCCAGAAGAAGACAGAAACCATGACAACAGTACATCTTCAGTCGAGGCCGACTGCATTTCAACAGGTCTGGCTCCAGGAGACACCTTCTCACGCCACAGACACTGAGACATAGATGAGACAGGATGTTGAATGATGCCAGAGAGGATGGTGCTTTACTGACACCAACAGCACGGGAAGTGAAATTATAAGCTAGGTAGCTAGAGTGTGCTAAGTAGCTAGAGTGTGCTAAGTAGCTAGTGTGTTCTAAGTAGCTAGTACGTGTGTACTAGCTAGCTGCACAAGCAACAATGGTTAACATTACGCCCTGGCCCTGACTGGTATGTGCCCAACACACTGATGCCCTGGACCAGAGCTAGTGACTCACGCTACACGAGCACACACCATCTGAGACGCAAAAATACCATCAGAGACGCAAAAACACCATCAGAGACATACTTTGATGCTCGTAGACCAGGCTGTGTCAGCATGCATAACCTGGAGCTGAATGCTTCACCGTACATCTGCTCCAGGTGTGTGAGTTTACCATGTGGTGTGTGTGTTTACCCTGGGGTGTGTGTTTCTACCCTGGGGTGTGAGTTTACCATGTGGTGTGTGAGTTTACCATGTGGTGTGTGAGTTTACCATGTGGTGTGTGAGTTTACCATGTGGTGTGTGTGTGTTTACCATGTGGTGTGTGTGTGTTTACCATGTGGTGTGCGTGTGTTTACCCTGTGGTGTGTGTGTGCGCGCATTTACCATGGGGTGTGTGTGTGTTTACCATGGGGTGTGTGTGTGTGTGTTTACCATGGGGTGCCAGTGTGGTGTATCCTGTCTGTGGGACGCTCCAGGGGCTCCACTCGGTCCGTCCCTCCCCCCGGGCACACACCCTGAACAGATGATCAGTGTGGGGGTCCAGGTGTAGGACCAGGAACTCCTGCTCCGGCCCGATGTAGGTATCCTCGTACTGACCTGAAGGGGAAGATACCAAGGTTAGGACCACAGAGATCAAGCACTATTCTAGTAGAATGTATTAGTCATATTATAAAGAACTATTCATATTATAAAGTAACATTCATACAATTACATTTTATAATATATTTCACATTATAATATATATTATTAAGCACTATTAACAAAGTACTATTCTAGTAGAATGTTCTATTCATATTATAAAGTACTATTCATACTATAAAGTACAACTCAATTAAAACGTATTATTCATATTATAATGTACCATTCATACAATTATATTTTATAATATATTTCACATTATATGATATATTATTAAGCACTACTAATATGTAATTGTATGGTTAGGACAACATATCCACAGGCGCAAACAGATTCATGGGATCAGGACTGGTCCCTTTGTTGCACTAAGGCAGCTTGGCTGGTCCCTTTGTTGCACTAAGGCAGCTTGGCTGGTCCCTTTGTTGCACTAAGGCAGCTTGGCTGGTCCCTTTGTTGCACTAAGGCAGCTTGGCTGGTCCCTTTGTTGCACTAAGGCAGCTTGGCTGGTCCCTTTGTTGCACTAAGGCAGCTTGGCTGGTCCCTTTGTTGCACTAAGGCAGCTTGGCTGGTCCCTTTGTTGCACTAAGGCAGCTTGGCTGGTCCCTTTGTTGCACTAAGGCAGCTTGGCTGGTCCCTTTGTTGCACTAAGGCAGCTTGGCTGGTCCCTTTGTTGCACTAAGGCAGCTTGGCTGGTCCCTTTGTTGCACTAAGGCAGCTTGGCTGGTCCCTTTGTTCAGAAATGTATTTATGCGTTATTAAAAGTTATGTTTTATGAAAACATTCCAGACTTAGATTATTATTGTACATTTTAAATAAATAGGAATGATATAGAATCACAAAGAAATGAGTAAGTTCTGGGATATTAAATCATTTTTGACCTAGGTACTGACCAGACACTGAGCGACGATACTGCAGACGGTAGTCCTGCACCGCAAACTCATCATCCACCTAGAGAGACAGAGATGTTATGAAACACACACAGGACAGTGTACTAGTTACTGATATTAACTGTCATAACACCTGTAGGGTGTGTGTGTGTGTGTGTGTGCGCGTGTCCTCACCTTACACCAGCGTACTAACACACTGCCAGGTCTCTCCTGGAGTTCCTCTATCTGGACCGGAGGGTGTGAAGAGACTGATCCGTGTCGTGACACTCTGTCTCTCACCGCGTACAGCAGAGAGTCATCCAGCTGGGCAGACACACACGGCACGTCTACTAACACTGGTACCTCCGGGAGGCTGACACACACACACACGGTTAAAATAAACACACACACACACACACACGGTTAAAATAACACACACACACACACGGTTAAAATAAACACACACACACACACACGGTTAAAATAAACACACACACACACACGGTTAAAATAAGACACACACGGTTAAAATAAGACACACACACGGTTAAAATAAGACACACACACGGTTAAAATAAACACACACACACGGTTAAAATAAACACACACACACGGTTAAAATAAACACACGGTTAAAATAAACACACACACGGTTAAAATAAACACACACGGTTAAAATAAACACACACACACACACGGTTAAAATAACACACACACACGGTTAAAATAACACACACACACGGTTAAAATAACACACACACGGTTAAAATAAACACACACACGGTTAAAATAAACACACACGGTTAAAATAAACACACACACACACGCGGTTAAAATAAACACACACACGGTTAAAATAAACACACACACACACGGTTAAAATAAACACACACACACGCGCGGTTAAAATAAACACACACACGGTTAAAATAAACACACACACGCGCGGTTAAAATAAACACACACACACACGGTTAAAATAAACACACACACACGCGCGGTTAAAATAAACACACACGGTTAAAATAAACACACACACACGCGCGGTTAAAATAAACACACACACGGTTAAAATAAACACACACACGCGCGGTTAAAATAAACACACACACACACGGTTAAAATAAACACACACACACGCGCGGTTAAAATAAACACACACGGTTAAAATAAACACACACACGCGCGGTTAAAATAAACACACACACGGTTAAAATAAACACACACACGCGCGGTTAAAATAAACACACACACACACGGTTAAAATAAACACACACACACGCGCGGTTAAAATAAACACACACACGCGCGGTTAAAATAAACACACACACGGTTAAAATAAACACACACACGGTTAAAATAAACACACACACGCGGTTAAAATAAACACACACACGGTTAAAATAACACACACACACACACACGGTTAAAATAACACACACACACACACACACGGTTAAAATAAACACACACACACGGTTAAAATAAACACACACACACACACACACACACACACACGGTTAAAATAAACACACACACACACACGGTTAAAATAAACACACACACACGCGGTTAAAATAAACACACACACACGCGGTTAAAATAAACACACACACACGCGGTTAAAATAAACACACACACACACGGTTAAAATAACACACACACGTTTAAAATAAACACACACACGGTTAACACACACACACACACGGTTAACACACACACACACGGTTAAAATAAACACACACACACGGTTAAAATAAACACACACACGCGCGGTTAAAATAACACACACACACGGTTAAAATAACACACACACGCGGTTAAAATAAACACACACACGGTTAAAATAAACACACACACACACGCGCAGTTAACCTTTACATTGTATTCTTAGTTACAACATACATGACATAGTGAAAGAGAGTATGATAATTCCCTCCCTCCCTCTCCTTCACCTGTCCAGCTGGATCTGAAGGGCCTTCTTGGTGAAACTCCCCAGCTTGTCCTCCTTCTCCCCCAGACCACAACGGATAGCTACCTCACCTGGAGAGAGGACATGGGGGAGGAGGAGGACAGGAGAAACATGATTCTGACGGTACTGAGGAGGAGGAGGACAGGAGAAACATGATTCTGACGGTACTGAGGAGGACAGGAGAAACATGATTCTGACGGTACTGAGGAGGAGGAGGACAGGAGAAACATGATTCTGACGGTAATGAGGAGGAGGAGGACAGGAGAAACATGATTCTGATGGTACTGAGGAGGAGGAGGATAGGAGAAACATGATTCTGACGGTACTGAGGAGGAGGAGGACAGGAGAAACATGATTCTGACGGTACTGAGGAGGAGGAGGACAGGACAAACATGATTCTGACGGTACTGAGGAGGAGGAGGACAGGACAAACATGATTCTGACGGTACTAAGGAGGACAGGAGAAACATGATTCTGACGGTACTGAGGAGGAGGAGGAAGAGGACAGGAGAAACATGATTCTGATGGTACTGAGGAGGAGGAGGATAGGAGAAACATGATTCTGACGGTACTGAGGAGGAAGAGGACAGGAGAAACATGATTCTGACGGCACTGAGGAGGAGGAGGACAGGAGAAACATGATTCTGACGGCACTGAGGAGGAGGAGGACAGGAGAAACATGATTCTGACGGTACTGAGGAGGACAGGAGAAACATGATTCTGATGGTACTGAGGAGGACAGGAGAAACATGATTCTGACGGTACTGAGGAGGACAGGAGAAACATGATTCTGACGGTACTGAGGAGGACAGGAGAAACATGATTCTGATGGTACTGAGGAGGAGGAGGACAGGAGAAACATGATTCTGATGGTACTGAGGAGGAGGAGGACAGGAGAAACATGATTCTGATGGTACTGAGGAGGAGGAGGACAGGAGAAACATGATTCTGATGGTACTGAGGAGGAGGAGGACAGGAGAAACATGATTCTGACGGTACTGAGGAGGAGGAGGAAGAGGACAGGAGAAACATGATTCTGATGGTACTGAGGAGGAGGAGGACAGGAGAAACATGATTCTGACGGTACTGAGGAGGAGGAGGACAGGAGAAACATGATTCTGACGGTACTGAGGAGGAAGAGGACAGGAGAAACATGATTGATGGTACTGAGGAAGAGGACAGGAGAAACATGATTGATGGTACTGAGGAGGAGGAGGAGGACAGGAGAAACATGATTGACGGTACTGAGGAGGAGGAGGAAGAGGACAGGAGAAACATGATTCTGACGGTACTGAGGAGGAGGAGGAGGACAGGAGAAACATGATTCTGACGGTACTGAGGAGGAGGACAGGAGAAACATGATTCTGACGGTACTGAGGAGGAGGACAGGAGAAACATGATTCTGACGGTACTGAGGAGGAGGACAGGAGAAACATGCTTCTGACGGTACTGAGGAGGAGGAGGACAGGAGAAACATGATTCTGACAGTACTGAGGAGGAGGAGGACAGGAGAAACATGATTCTGACAGTACTGAGGAGGAGGAGGACAGGAGAAACATGATTCTGACGGTGTGTAATAGAACGAGTCATAATGATTTGTGAGGTGATTATGTTATTATATTTTATTAGTCCTGTTACACACAGTGTGTAAGGGACATGTGTGTTTTTTGCATATCCCTACTCCCCCTGAGACAGTCTCAGGGAGTGGGGTCACGGCCAGGGTCACCTTGGATCAGTCAGGGTTAAGTGCCTTGCTCAAGGGCTCCGGGATTTGAACCATGCGTCCCTCCGTCTATCTATACCTCACCCTCTCGGAGCAGCTCGTCTGCAGTGTTCACTCCATGTTCTATGAGTTTCTGGCAGTCGTCCAGCGGTCGTACGCTGTCCTGCTCGATGACATCCACCTCGCTAAGGAGCACGCTCAGACGCTCCGTCAGGAGGCGGGTCACAGCCGTCTGGAGCTCTGAGAAATGACGCTTCAACCCCTCCCTGGCCTGAGACGAGCTGCCTCGTACCTGGAGAGAGAGCGAGAGAGAGAGAGAGAGAGAGATTCAATTGATATGTTAACTTTGTACCAAAAATGCTAAACCGTTAAGATGTGGAAACAGTGCCAGTCCCCCAACGGAACAGGAAGCTGGTGGGTAGTGGTTTGCAGTGAAACTTAGTCTCTGTTTCAGTTCCTCTTAACAGACAATCATCCTGAGCTGAACTCCTGTCAGTATGAAACTACCAGACTATCTCAGTCCCAAATGGCACCCTTAGTGCCTTTATAGTGCAGTCGGGCTCATAGAGAGGAGGGGCCCATAGAGCTCTGGTCAAAAGTAGTGCACTATATAGGGAGCTTTTTGGGACACACCCACTGACTGACAGTCCTCCTCTCACTATGACTATGAGAGAGAGACCAGAGAGAAAGAGGGTGAGAGACCAGTGAGAGAGAGCGAGAGCGAGAGACCAGAGCAAAAAAGAGCGAGACCAGAGCAAAAAAAGAGCGAGACCAGAGAGAAAGAGAGCGAGAGACCAGTGAGACCAGAGAGAGACCAGAGTGAGACCAGAGAGAGAGACCAGAGTGAGACCAGAGAGAGAGCGGGAGAAGGAAACAGAAGAGCAGAGGAGCTGCACTGATAAACAAGAGAAAAGAATAGTTGGATGAGGATGGAAAGACCTACATAGAACACTATCAGAGATCATTGTGTACAGACAGCAGGACACAGGAAATGCCTCACTGGAGCCATTGCATCACTTCCTGGTGTCTGTCAGTTTTGTGGAGATAAGGGCAGTATCCTAAATGGCATCCTATTCTCTATATAGTGAACTCATTTTGACCATGGCCCAAAGGTAGTGCACTATGGAGGGAATAGGGTGCCATTTGGGATGTTGCCAAAGATAATGTATATTTTGGGACGGTGAAGGATTGGAAAGCTAATATTGTCATCTGGAATACAATGACCACTGGGAGTAGAGGACATACAGGCTGGGGAGAGAGAGATAAGACGTATGAGAGAGAGAGAGGGGGGTAAGGTGAGAGAGAGTGAGAGACCAGAGAGAGCGAGAGACAGGAGAGACACCAGAGCGAGAGAGAGACTAGAGAGAGAGACCAGAGAGAGAGAGAGAGACCAGAGAGAGAGAGAGAGACCAGAGAGAGAGAGACCAGAGAGAGAGAGAGAGACCAGAGAGAGATAACTACAGGATGTTTTGACTCCCTCTCATACAGAAGCCAGAAGTATTTAAGGCACACACACTGCTCACGGACGTCACACCATCCTGGTAATCTGTGTGTGTGTGTGACAGAGCAGTTTTTCCTGCCTGCCTCGTCTCATATTACAGTGATTATGACTCATCCCTGGGGAAGAGGGGGGTTATGGGAAAAATGGCCCAAAACTGGACTCTACAGCTGGGAAAGGAGAGAGACGAGTGCCAGATACTGGGTGGGAACAGTGGGCACCAGAGAGCGGGTAGAACAGAACCATTCTGTAGATAAGTGTCCATTTCAATTCATTGATAACTTTGGCGTTCTCTTGGTTATATAGAGGGGGTACTACCCGTTCTCTTGGTTATATAGAGGGGGTACTACCCGTTCTCTTGGTTATATAGAGGGTACTACCCGTTATATAGAGCGGAGGGTGAAGTTGGTAACGTGACTCGATACCCTCTATTCTCCTCAACCACTGAGAATGGGTTCATATCTACTACTGTAAACTATCTGTCATGTCTTTGGCCCAGTCAGAAGCAGCTGTGGAGGGCTGCTTCAATGCAGAGGGGAGACAAAGCGGCGGTGTTTAGCGTTTCCGTCTTGTTCCGGTGGTGGGAATACTGAGGTGATGTTGCTTTGTGTTTCCGTCTTGTTCCGGTGGTGGGAATACTGCGGTGATGTTGCTTTGAGTTTCCGTCTTGTTCCGGTGGTGGGAATACTGGGGTGATGTTGCTTTGTGTTTCCGTCTTGTTCCGGTGGTGGGAATACTGGGGTGATGTTGCTTTGTGTTTCCGTCTTGTTCCGGTGGTGGGAATACTGGGGTGATGTTGCTTTGTGTTTCCGTCTTGTTCCGGTGGTGGGAATACTGGGGTGATGTTGCTTTGTGTTTCCGTCTTGTTCCGGTGGTGGGAATACTGGGGTGATGTTGCTTTGTGTTTCCGTCTTGTTCCGGTGGTGGGAATACTGGGGTGATGTTGCTTTGTGTTTCCGTCTTGTTCCGGTGGTGGGAATACTGGGGTGATGTTGCTTTGTGTTTCCGTCTTGTTCCGGTGGTGGGAATACTGGGGTGATGTTGCTTTGTGTTTCCGTCTTGTTCCGGTGGTGGGAATACTGGGGTGATGTTGCTTTGTGTTTCCGTCTTGTTCCGGTGGTGGGAATACTGGGGTGATGTTGCTTTGTGTTTCCGTCTTGTTCCGGTGGTGGGAATACTGGGGTGATGTTGCTTTGTGTTTCCGTCTTGTTCCGGTGGTGGGAATACTGGGGTGATGTTGCTTTGTGTTTCCGTCTTGTTCCGGTGGTGGGAATACTGGGGTGATGTTGCTTTGTGTTTCCGTCTTGTTCCGGTGGTGGGAATACTGGGGTGATGTTGGCGTAAATGTGTCAACATGTTTGAGGTGTTGGCAGCTGCAGAGGCTATTCAAATCTAATCAAACTTTATTTGCCACATGCGCCGAATACAACAAGTGTAGACTTTACAGTGAAATACTTACTTACAAGCCCTTAACCAACAGTGCAGTTCAAGAAGAAGAAAATATTTACCAAGTAGACTAAAATAAAAAGTAATAATAAAAAGTAACACAATAATGAGGGAATAACAATAATGAGGGTTTATACAGGGGGCACCGGTACAGAGTCAGTGTGGAGGTTATATACAGGGGGCACCGGTACAGAGTCAGTGTGGAGGTTATATACAGGGGGCACCGGTACCGAGTCAGTGTGGGGGCTATATACAGGGGGCACCGGTACAGAGTCAGTGTGGAGGTTATATACAGGGGGCACCGGTACCGAGTCAGTGTGGGGGCTATATACAGGGGGCACCGGTACAGAGTCAGTGTGGAGGTTATATACAGGGGGCACCGGTACCGAGTCAGTGTGGGGGCTATATACAGGGGGCACCGGTACCGAGTCAGTGTGGAGGTTATATACAGGGGGCACCGGTACAGAGTCAGTGTGGAGGTTATATACAGGGGGCACCGGTACCGAGTCAGTGTGGGGGCTATATACAGGGGGCACCGGTACAGAGTCAGTGTGGAGGTTATATACAGGGGGCACCGGTACAGAGTCAGTGTGGAGGTTATATACAGGGGGCACCGGTACCGAGTCAGTGTGGGGGCTATATACAGGGGGCACCGGTACAGAGTCAGTGTGGAGGTTATATACAGGGTGTTACGGTACAGAGTCAGTGTGGAGGTTATATACAGGGGGCACCGGTACCGAGTCAGTGTGGAGGTTATATACAGGGGGCACCGGTACAGAGTCAGTGTGGAGGTTATATACAGGGGGCACCGGTACCGAGTCAGTGTGGGGGCTATATACAGGGGGCACCGGTACCGAGTCAGTGTGCAGGGGTACAGGCTAGTTGGGGTAATCTGTACATGTAGGTGGGGGCGAAGTGACTATACATAGGTAACAAACAAACAGCGAGTAGCAGCAGTGTACAAGAGGGGGGGTCAATGTAAATTGTCTGGTGGCTATATGACTAATTGTTCAGCAGTCTTATGGCTTGGGGGTAGAAGCTGTTAAGGAGCCTTATGGTCCTAGACTTGGCGCTCCGATACTGCTTGCCGTGCGGTAGCACAGAAAACAGTCTAACTTGGGTGACTGGAGTCTCTGACAATTCTGGTTGAGCAGTGGTGACAATACAGTGAAGGTTTAAGCCACAACTCTGTCCATCGCCATTTGTAATTTACTGGGAAGCCAAAATTTAGATTTAAACGAAGGAGAATCCTCCTGGTTTATCGACGCCCCCACCACTCGCCATCATACAGAACTAGTTCCCGGCTACGCCTCACAAAAGGACAGTTTGAAATGAACCAATTAAGATTTGAATGTTGATCACAACGTGCACATAGACTCTGGTTGTTTTAACAGAATAGCCTGGAATGTTTTTCAGTTTAGATTTACTCAAGAGGCAGAGGCCTACAGCCCAGCATAGTCATAGCCTATAGACCTAGTGCATTTAAACATATATAGATTTAATGTGTTCGGGTTTCACAGTGCAGACCGAACCGAGGTCCCCGTACTGAACGGTTCAGCACCAATACCGTTACACCCCCTATTCAGTAGATGGGAATTGAACCACAGAAGTAGTTGTTTAATACACTGCCTTTCACCTGCAACACGTCAGCTTGATGGAGACATCTCTGGTGGGGAAACGGAGACATCTTGTTTTTAATCAGGAGTTTAGAACATTCTGATGACAATCTGTCACCAGATGGATGGAAACCTAGTTACAGACACAGATGAAGTCCTCACCTGAACTAAACAGCCTGTTTTCAATAGAATGTGCTTTTTAGTTCAGGAGTTGGACTACTCCGCATTCACGCCACCTCCGGTTTGGCCAATGAGTCGTGTTTGTCTCTCTTTTCATTTACCTCTCTTTCTCTGCTTTACTTTTAGAGGAGCAGGAAATAACAAGTGTTTACAATTAGCCTGAAGGGGGATAGAGAGGGGGAGAGGGAGGAAGGAGGGGAGAGGAAGGAGGGGAGAGGGAGGAAGGAGGGGAGAGGGAGGAAGGAGGGGAGAGAGAGGGGGAGGGGAGAGGGAGGAAGGAGGGGAGAGAGAGGGGAGAGGGAGGAAGGAGGGGAGAGAGAGGGGAGAGGGAGGAAGGAGGGGAGAGAGAGGGGGAGAGGGAGGAAGGAGGGGAGAGGGAGGAAGGAGGGGAGAGAGAGGGGGAGGGGAGAGGGAGGAAGGGGGATAGAGAGGGGGGTAGAGGGAGGAGGGAAGGCTGTAACATCTTCCTGATACTAGATGAATGGTCCTTTTGGTCATTAATATGGTCAAATCAGGAAACTATCATTTCGAAAACAAAACGTTTATTCTTTCAGTGAAATACGGAACCGTTCCTTATTTTATCAAACGGGTGGCAACCCTAAGTCTAAATATTGATGTTACATTGCACAACCTTCAATGTTATATTGTAATTATGTCAAATTCTAGCAAATTAGTTTGCAACGAGCCAGACGGCCCAAACTGTTGCATATACCCTGACTCTGCGTGCAATGAACGCAAGAGAAGTGACACAATTTCCCTGGTTAATATTGCCTGTTAAAATGAATTTCTTTTAACTAAATATGCAGGTTTAAAAATATATACTTCTGTGTATTGATTTTAAGAAAGGCATTGATGTTTATGGTTAGGTACATTCGTGCAACGATTGTGCTTTTGTTAAATCATCACCCGTTTGGCGAAGTAGGCTGTGATTCGATGATAAATTAACAGGCACCGCATTGATTATATGCAATGCAGGACAAGCTAGTTAAACTAGTAATATCATCAACCATGTGTAGTTAACTAGTGATTATGTGGAGATTGATTGTTTTTTATAAGATAAGTTGCTAGCATTAAACTTACCTTGGCTCCTTGCTGCACTCGCGTAACAGGTGGTCAGCCTGCCACGCAGTTTCCTCGTGAAATGCAATGTAATTGGCCAGAATCGGCATCCAAAAATACAGATTACCGATTGTTATGAAAACTTGAAATCAGCCCTAATTAATCGGCCATTCCGTAGGTCGACCTTTAATCTGAATGAGGGTTGAACCAGTGTAGTTGTGTTATTACCTGTTTGCGTGCGGGTTGGACCAGTGTAGTTGTGTTATTACCTGTTTGCGTGCGGGTTGGACCAGTGTAGTTGTGTTATTACCTGTTTGCGTGCGGGTTGGACCAGTGTAGTTGTGTTATTACCTGTTTGCGTGAGGGTTGGACCAGCGTAGTTGTGTTATTACCTGTTTGCGTGAGGGTTGGACCAGTGTAGTTGTGTTATTACCTGTTTGCGTGCGGGTTGGACCAGCGTAGTTGTGTTATTACCTGTTTGCGTGCGGGTTGGACCAGTGTAGTTGTGTTACCTGTTTGCGTGCGGGTTGGACCAGTGTAGTTGTGTTATTACCTGTTTGCGTGCGGGTTGGACCAGTGTAGTTGTGTTATTACCTGTTTGCGTGCGGGTTGGACCAGTGTAGTTGTGTTATTACCTGTTTGCGTGCGGGTAGGACCAGCGTAGTTGTTATTACCTGTTTGCGTGCGGGTTGGACCAGTGTAGTTGTGTTATTACCTGTTTGCGTGCGGGTTGGACCAGTGTAGTTGTGTTATTACCTGTTTGCGTGCGGGTTGAACCAGTGTAGTTGTGTTATTACCTGTTTGCGTGCGGGTTGGACCAGTGTAGTTGTGTTATTACCTGTTTGCGTGCGGGTTGGACCAGTGTAGTTGTGTTATTACCTGTTTGCGTGAGGGTTGGACCAGCGTAGTTGTGTTATTACCTGTTTGCACCAGTCTAGTTGTGTTATTACCTGTTTGCGTGAGGGTTGGACCAGCGTAGTTGTGTTATTACCTGTTTGCGTGCGGGTTGGACCAGCGTAGTTGTGTTATTACCTGTTTGCGTGCGGGTTGGACCAGCGTAGTTGTGTTATTACCTGTTTGCGCCAGTGTAGTTGTGTTATTACCTGTTTGCGTGCGGGTTGGACCAGTGTAGTTGTGTTATTACCTGTTTGCGTGCGGTTTGGACCAGTGTAGTTGTGTTATTACCTGTTTGCGTGCGGGTTGGACCAGTGTAGTTGTGTTATTACCTGTTTGCGTGCGGGTTGGACCAGTGTAGTTGTGTTATTACCTGTTTGCGTGCGGGTTGGACCAGTGTAGTTGTGTTATTACCTGTTTGCGTGCGGGTTGGACCAGCGTAGTTGTGTTATTACCTGTTTGCGTGAGGGTTGGACCAGCGTAGTTGTGTTATTACCTGTTTGCACCAGTCTAGTTGTGTTATTACCTGTTTGCGTGAGGGTTGGACCAGCGTAGTTGTGTTATTACCTGTTTGCGTGCGGGTTGGACCAGCGTAGTTGTGTTATTACCTGTTTGCGTGCGGGTTGGACCAGCGTAGTTGTGTTATTACCTGTTTGCGCCAGTGTAGTTGTGTTATTACCTGTTTGCGTGCGGGTTGGACCAGTGTAGTTGTGTTATTACCTGTTTGCGTGCGGTTTGGACCAGTGTAGTTGTGTTATTACCTGTTTGCGTGCGGGTTGGACCAGTGTAGTTGTGTTATTACCTGTTTGCGTGCGGGTTGGACCAGTGTAGTTGTGTTATTACCTGTTTGCGTGCGGGTTGGACCAGTGTAGTTGTGTTATTACCTGTTTGCGTGCGGGTTGGACCAGTGTAGTTGTGTTATTACCTGTTTGCGTGCGGGTTGGACCAGTGTAGTTGTGTTATTACCTTTTTGCGTGCGGGTTGGACCAGTGTAGTTGTGTTATTACCTTTTTGCGTGCGGGTTGGACCAGTGTAGTTGTGTTATTACCTGTTTGCGTGCAGGTTGGACCAGTGTAGTTGTGTTATTACCTGTTCGCGTGCGGGTTGGACCAGTGTAGTTGTGTTATTACCTGTTTGCGTGCGGGTTGGACCAGTGTAGTTGTGTTATTACCTGTTTGCGTGAGGGTTGGACCAGTGTAGTTGTGTTATTACCTGTTTGCGTGCGGGTTGGACCAGTGTAGTTGTGTTATTACCTGTTTGCGTGCGGGTTGGACCAGTGTAGTTGTGTTATTACCTGTTTGCACCAGTGTAGTTGTGTTATTACCTGTTTGCACCAGTGTAGTTGTGTTATTACCTGTTTGCGTGCGGGTTGGACCAGCGTAGTTGTGTTATTACCTGTTTGCGTGCGGGTTGGACCAGTGTAGTTGTGTTATTACCTGTTTGCGTGCGGGTTGGACCAGTGTAGTTGTGTTATTACCTGTTTGCGTGCGGGTTGGACCAGTGTAGTTGTGTTATTACCTGTTTGCGTGCGGGTTGGACCAGTGTAGTTGTGTTATTACCTGTTTGCGTGCCTGGCTGAGTCCATGTAGGCGTTGTTGTAGTTCGCTCCTGTAATTCTGAGCTGCTTCTATACTCTCCTTAGCCTCCTGCAGCAACGCCTCAGCCTCTATAGACATCCTGCTGTATCGCCTGGCTCCCACACACACACACACACACACACACACACACACACACACACACACACACACACACACACACACACACACACACACACACACACACACACACACACAGGTCATTAGCGGATGTTTGTAACTTCATGTCCCTGTGGTCTGATTCTCTTCACTCTGACAGCGTTCAGACTGGAACGTGTGTATTCCCCTGAAGTCAGTTTGACGCTCTGCACCACCACAGTACTACAACAAGGAGGGTCAGACACACAGCAGTGAGGAGAGACAGCTTGTACACCAGACAGACAGCAGTGAGGAGAGACAGCTTGTACACCAGACAGACAGCAGTGAGGAGAGACAGCAGTGAGGAGAGACAGTAGCTTGTACACCAGACAGACAGCAGTGAGGAGAGACAGCTTGTACACCAGACAGACAGCAGTGAGGAGAGACAGTAGCTTGTACACCAGACAGACAGCAGTGAGGAGAGACAGTAGCTTGTACACCAGACAGACATCAGTGAGGAGAGACAGTAGCTTGTACACCAGACAGACAGCAGTGAGGAGAGACAGTAGCTTGTACACCAGACAGACAGCAGTGAGGAGAGACAGCAGTGAGGAGAGACAGCAGTGAGGAGAGACAGCAGTGAGGAGAGACAGTAGCTTGTACACCAGACAGACAGCAGTGAGGAGAGACAGTAGCTTGTACACCAGACAGACAGCAGTGAGGAGAGACAGTAGCTTGTACACCAGACAGACAGCAGTGAGGAGAGACAGTAGCTTGTACACCAGACAGACAGCAGTGAGGAGAGACAGTAGCTTGTACACCAGACAGACAGCAGTGAGGAGAGACAGTAGCTTGTACACCAGACAGACAGCAGTGAGGAGAGACAGTAGCTTGTACACCAGACAGACAGCAGTGAGGAGAGACAGTAGCTTGTACACCAGACAGACAGCAGTGAGGAGAGACAGTAGCTTGTACACCAGACAGACAGCAGTGAGGAGAGACAGTAGCTTGTACACCAGACAGACAGCAGTGAGGAGAGACAGTAGCTTGTACACCAGACAGACAGCAGTGAGGAGAGACAGTAGCTTGTACACCAGACAGACAGCAGTGAGGAGAGACAGTAGCTTGTACACCAGACAGACAGCAGTGAGGAGAGACAGTAGCTTGTACACCAGACAGACAGCAGTGAGGAGAGACAGTAGCTTGTACACCAGACAGACAGCAGTGAGGAGAGACAGTAGCTTGTACACCAGACAGACAGCAGTGAGGAGAGACAGTAGCTTGTACACCAGACAGACAGCAGTGAGGAGAGACAGTAGCTTGTACACCAGACAGACAGCAGTGAGGAGAGACAGTAGCTTGTACACCAGACAGACAGCAGTGAGGAGAGACAGTAGGGGAGATTAGAGGAGAGTAGAGGATGTCTGACGATGATGTGTAAAACAGATCAAACCACTTCCCTTTAACTGGAGGAAAGCAACCAGCCAACCAGAGACCAGACACTAGCAGCAACCAGCCAACCAGAGACTAGCAGCAACCAGCTACAAGCAGATCGTCCCTATTCACATTCAAGATGACTGTTTCCCACATAGCAGATACAAAAACAGAAATCCATGGGTATGACACAAAAGAGTTTTACTGATGCTGTGGGTTAGGGTTACAGTACAGCCTGTACCAGACCAGAACATGTTGAGGTAGGCTGGCTGAAGGTACAGTACAGCCTGTACCAGACCAGAACATGTTGAGGTAGTTTAGCTGAAGGTACAGTACAGCCTGTACCAGACCAGAACATGTTGAGGTAGGCTGGCTGAAGGTACAGTACAGCCTGTACCAGACCAGAACATGTTGAGGTAGGCTGGCTGAAGGTACAGTACAGCCTGTACCAGACCAGAACATGTTGAGGTAGTTTAGCTGAAGGTACAGTACAGCCTGTACCAGACCAGAACATGTTGAGGTAGTTTAGCTGAAGGTACAGTACAGCCTGTACCAGACCAGAACATGTTGAGGTAGTTTAGCTGAAGGTACAGTACAGCCTGTACCAGACCAGAACATGTTGAGGTAGTTTGGCTGAAGGTACAGTACAGAGGAAGCTTACTTCAGTCTTCACCAAAACCTCCATCTCAAGTGCATTGTTTTCGCCCATAGACTTGTATAAAAACTGGTTTCACACATAGACTTATGTAAAAACTGGTTTCCCCCCATCGACTTGTATAAAAACTGGTTTCACCAGAGGCAGAAAGAGGAGATGGACGGGTTTTCACTAGAAGCCATCCCAGGGTACACAATGTATCCTACGCTGCCCCCAAACACACACCTTAGTGAGGTCATCTGGGAGGTTCATTGATTGATTGATTGAGTGAGTATGTTCAAAGGGTCACGGTACTACTGTCAAACACACACAGACAGCGGGAGGGTCAGAGTTGGTGTTGGAGGACAACAATACCAGTGGAACCACATGACCCACTGGGCTGAACCCACCCGTTTCCCTCCAGACGGATAACACAAAACACATGGTCTGTCCCTTAAAGAACTCCCCCTGGTAAAACGGAGTGCAGTATTTAGGGAATAGGGTGCCATTTGGGATGCAGACGGTGGTTCCATCTCGCCCTGCGGACATCTTTGGTTCAATCTACAGACCTAACAGATAGATTGACTGTGACTGTAGGCCTAACAGAACCACACAGACACAGTCAACCTAACAGAACCATGCAGTCACAGTCAATCTAACAGATAGGCCTACAGACACAGTCAATCTAATAGAGCCACAAAGACAATCTAACAGAACCACACAGTCAATCTAACAGAACCACACAGTCAATCTAACAGAACCACACAGTCAATCTAACAGAACCACACAGACAGTTACACCAGAACATATTGAGATGTGCTTCTTTGACTATAAATAGTTACTGATCTGTTAGAAAAGAACTAGTGTATGTTTCTCAGAAAGCTTTCTAAAAGGGTGTGGTTTGTTGTTGGTAGCTGTTCTCTGTCTCTAGAATCCTACAGATTATAACACACTGTCTCTAGAATCCTACAGATTATAACACACTGTCTCTAGAATCCTACAGATTATAACACACTGTCTCTAGAATCCTACAGATTATAACACACTGTCACACTGTCTCTAGAATCCTACAGATTATAACACACTGGCTCTAGAATCCTACAGATTAGAGGTCGACCGATTAATCGGAATGGCCGATTAATTAGGGCCGATTTCAAGTTTTCATAACAATCGGAAATCGGTGTCCAATTTTTTTTTTTTACACCTTTATTTAACTAGGCAAGTCAGTTAAGAACACATTCTTATTTTCAATGACGGCCTAGGAACAGTGGGTTAACTGCCTTGTTCAGGGGCAGAACGACAGATTTTTACCTTGTCAACTCGGGGATTCAATCTTGCAACCTTACAGTTAACTAGTCCAATGCTCTAACCACCTGATTACATTGCACTCCACGAGGAGCCTGCCTGTTACGCGAATGCAGTAAGAAGCCAAGATACATAAATAAAATCTATTTAGTCTCAAATAAATAATGAAACATATTAAATTTGGTTTAAATAATGCAAAAACACAGTGTTGGAGAAGAAAGTAAAAGTGCAATATGTGCCATGTAAAAAAGCTAACATTTAAGTTCCTTGCTCAGAACATGAGAACATATGAAAGCTGGTGGTTCCTTTTAACATGAGTCTTCAATATTCCCAGATAAGAAGTTTTAGGTTGTAGTTATTATAGGGCTATTTCTCTATACCATTTGTATTTCATATACCTTTGACTATTGGATGTTCTAATAGGTACTTTAGTATTGTCAGCCTAATCTCAGGAGTTGATAGGCTTGAGGTCATAAACAGCGCTGTGCTTCAAGCATTACTAAGAGCTGCTGGCAAACGCAGTAAAGTGTTTGAATGAATGCTTACAAGCCTGCTGCTGCCTACCACCGCTCATTCAGACTGCTCTATCAAATCATAGACTTGATTATAATATAATAAACACATAGAAATACGAGCCGTAGGTTATTAATATGGTCAAATCTGGAAACTATAATTTTGAAAACAAAACGTTTATTCTTTCAGTGAAATACAGAACCGTTCCGTATTTTATCGAACAGGTGGCAACCCTAAGTCTAAATATTGCTTTTACATTGCACAACCTTCAATGTTATGTCATAATTATATACAATTCTGGCAAATGAATTACGGTCTTTGTTAGGAAGAAATGGTCTTCACACAGTTCGCAACGAGCCAGGTGGCCCAAACTGCTGCTGACGCGAATGTGCTTTTGTTAAATCATCACCCGTTTGGCGAAGTAGGCTGTGATTCGAGGATAAATTAACAGGCACCGCATTGATTATATGCAATTCAGGACAAGCTAGTTAAACTAGTAAAATCATCAACCATGTGTAGTTAACTAGTGATTGTGGAGATTGATTGTTTTTTATAAGATAAGTTTAATGCTAGCTAGCAACTTACCTTGGCTCCTTGCTGCACTCGCGTAACAGGTAGTCAGCCTGCCACGCAGTTTCCTCGTGGAGTGCAATGTAATCGGCGTCCAAAAATGCCAATTACTGATTGTTATGAAAACTTGAAATCGGCCATGCCGATTAATCGGTCAACCTCTAGTTTTAACAGTGGTCAAGTAGGCTACTGTGGCTATTTGATCGTAATGTAGGCCTACCAGAGTGGCCTACCATCAACAACAATAGAGAAAATGCATCCAATGGAAATAGCTGTTCTATTATTCAGTCTACAGTAGCAGCCAATGTGTGGTGTTCAATGTAGTCCTACATTCCATGAGACTTTTGACAAAAACAACATACAGGGCTTGACATGAACCTGTTTATCCACTTGTCTTTCAGACAAGGAGGTGACTGAAAATGTTGTTGTGTTGTTTACACTTTACAAAATAAAATGCATTATTATTCCCATACCATTATTACAGAGAATCAGACAAATGATGCTACCCTCTGCCTATTGGCTACTTAGCTTATTCAAGCCTGTCTCAAAATACAAGACTGTCCCTTCAAAGGCAAAGAAAAGCTCTTTACCTGACCTGCTTGTCTAGAAATGTTTAGTGCTCTTGTAGGAAGCAATCACTCCCCTACTACTGACTACTAATGATATATAACTGGGCTAATAACTCACTAACTAGCAAAGGATATGAACACAATGTGGACACGTGGCTACATGCAGCTCTTGATTTGATCTCAAAACAAGCACATCTACACTCACTATCAAATCAGATGTTATTGGTCACATACACATGTTTAGCAGACGTTATTGGTCACATACACGTGTTTAGCAGATGTTATTGCGGGTGTAGCGAAATGCTTGTGTTTCTAGCTCCAACAGTGCAGTAATATCTAACAATGTCACAATAATTCACACAAATCTAAGTAAAGGAATGGAATTAAGAATGTATAAATATTTGGACGAGCAATGTCAGTGATACCACAGCTGTAAACACAGTCCAGTTTAAAGTAAATGGCACAGATCCATATATGGCAATGATCTATTTGCATATAGGCCTACTGCAGTTCTGATTGGTTATGCCCCACCAGTCTGTGTAGAGTACGGGCTGAGTCGTGCTCAATAGAATCCTACTCTGATGCGTTCTGCCGTCAACAAAATCTCTCGCATAGTTAGTTTTGTTTCAGGTATGTTGCATTGAAATTGGCCACTGTCGCCACACAGTAAAAGGAAATGTAGATGGTGTTAACTAACAGAGAACACTCTAGAAAGTTGTGTAAAGTTCAATCTCGTGCTTCTCTCAGTGGGCTGATATGTCTAGCTGTGCAGCAATCTCAGGCCACTGAGCGCCGCGTTCAGTTTAGAGGGAACGTTGGTTAGGACTGAGTTGGCACCGAGTTGGGACTAGAAAGATGGAGAACTTTGTGTGTGTGCGGTTGAGAGTGTACGAACGTGTGTATAGGAGTGTGTGTGTGTGTGTGTGTTAGAGGTGTATGCTACCGTGTTGTCTATGTGATGCTGCTGATGATGCTGCTGCTGCTGCTGCTGGTGACCTAGATTCAGACGGCAGCGGGCCTCCTGCCTGAACACACTGGCTACATCACAAATAGAACCCTAGTCCCTATGTAGTGCACTACTGTTGGTCTGATCCCTATGGGCCCTGGTCTCTCTCTCATCTCTGTCACATGCATTTACATGTGACAGAGATAGTATGGCGTGAATGTGTATGCCCCAGTTCTAAGACTAGACCCCTTCCCTCCACACACACACACACACACAGGATTTAAAGGCAGTAATCTTGGAGCAATATAACAGATTGACCCCAGCGTGGGAGGAACATTCAGGCCACATGGATAATCACAGACACACAATGTTGATCGCAGAAAGCCTCAGACTATTGTTGAGAAGATGCTGTCAGTGAAACATGATATCACCCTCACTCCAGCTGAAACAAAGTCTGCTATGGTCCTGGTCAAAAGTAGTGCACTATGTAGGGAATATGATGCTATTTGGGACGCATCCTTTGTTTTTCAGGACTTCGTGTACGCACCCGAAATCCATACAGTGGGTTAGGCTTTCAGACTTGTTATGAACATAGACTACTGACCTATAGATACGTATTGATCTGTTGCTAGGAAACAGTCCTACTGCCATGTCTACACTTTAATTCCATGAGTGTTACTGATAGCTAAGTCAAGAAAGTAAAGTAACAAATTACTTTGACATCGGCTGATGTAAAAAGGGCTTTATAAATCAAATGTGATTGATTTGATGGATTGATTGATTGATTAGTAACCTACAAAATCTCATCACTTTGGACAATTGCCATTCTGATAGTTATTTCTAGACCTATAATTTAAATTCACCATATCCAGCAGTAGGCTACATTATTAACCTAGAATCCTACATCAGACGTGTCATTCTACACAACTGTCTGTCATTATGTGTTCAACCTGGAAAGTTATGTAAGATGCTCACATAAAGACGAGTGTGGAGCTTCGACCGCAACTATTATCATCATCACGTAGCGAGCGGATGACATGGAGAGGCAACGCAACTTTGCGCAACAGAAAAACATGACCATACTCGCTCAAAATCAACTTCCGTAATTCTAAACACCCCCGTTTCACGAGAAGTCACCACCCAACATGCCTTTATCCGTACATATGCACTTCACACAATTCTGGTTATTGTTGGATGATGAATGAAAGTAAAGCATCGAGGGCTTGGCTTTCACCAACCCTCGTGAAACAAAACATCTCCAGAAAATGTCAAAGAAAGCACCCATGTACGCCAGCTCAAAGCACATCAAAAGTCATATTCAAGACATTAGTAAACGCTTCATGTAGCCTATTAAATAATGCGATAACGAATCCTACCTGATTCGGACTTAGTTTCTGGTCATTCTAAAGTGCGATACCGTTTCGGCTACCGAACAAACGCAAAGACGTTTTTGCGCCAGTCCAAAAAAAAACAATTTTCCTGGGCTTTCTGCTGATCGGCAGCTCAACTAACCAATAGAAGAAGGATATCACCCAGTCTTCCTCTCCCCGTACCCGCCCTCTACGTTGCAAATGTGATACAATAGCCTTGCTGTAATAGTTAAAGACGGATGAAACTCGGATGATGCATTGGCATAAACATCCCAATGCAAGTTTCAACCAAATAAATGTACTTTCTAACTGTGCGATTTTATTGTTTGGACATTTTTATCATCGCCAAAGTATGCGTGTGATTGAGAATATGTGTAGACCTAAGTGACTGAATCATGACAGCTATCAAATCAAACTGTATTTGTCACATGCACCGAATACAACAAGTGTAGACCTTACCGTGAAATGATTACTGACAAGCCCTTAACCAACAGTGCAGTTCAAGAAGAGTTAAGAAAATACTTACCAAATAAACTCAAGTAAAAAGTAACACAATAACATATCAATAAGGAGGCTATATACAGGGGGCACCGGTACCGAGTCAGTGTGCGGGGGTACTGGTTAGTAAGGAGGCTATATACAGGGGGCACCGGTACCGAGTCAGTGTGCGGGGGTACAGGTTAGTAATGAGGCTATATACAGGGGGCACCGGTACCGAGTCAGTGTGCGGGGGTACTGGTTAGTAAGGAGGCTATATACAGGGGGCACCGGTACCGAGTCAGTGTGCGGGGGTACAGGTTAGTAATGAGGCTATATACAGGGGGTACCGGTACCGAGTCAGTGTGCGGGGGTACAGGTTAGTAATGAGGCTATATACAGGGGGTACCGGTACCGAGTCAGTGTGCGGGGGTACTGGTTAGTAATGAGGCTATATACAGGGGGCACCGGTACCGAGTCAGTGTGCGGGGGTACTGGTTAGTAATGAGGCTATATACAGGGGGCACCGGTACCGAGTCAGTGTGCGGGGGTACAGGTTAGTAATGAGGCTATATACAGGGGGCACCGGTACCGAGTCAGTGTGCGGGGGTACTGGTTAGTAAGGAGGCTATATACAGGGGGCACCGGTACCGAGTCAGTGTGCGGGGGTACAGGTTAGTAATGAGGCTATATACAGGGGGTACCGGTACCGAGTCAGTGTGCGGGGGTACAGGTTAGTAATGAGGCTATATACAGGGGGCACCGGTACCGAGTCAGTGTGCGGGGGTACTGGTTAGTAAGGAGGCTATATACAGGGGGCACCGGTACCGAGTCAGTGTGCGGGGGTACTGGTTAGTAATGAGGCTATATACAGGGGGCACCGGTACCGAGTCAGTGTGCGGGGGTACTGGTTAGTAAGGAGGCTATATACAGGGGGCACCGGTACCGAGTCAGTGTGCGGGGGTACTGGTTAGTAAGGAGGTTATATACAGGGGGCACCGGTACCGAGTCAGTGTGCGGGGGTACTGGTTAGTAAGGAGGCTATATACAGGGGGCACCGGTACCGAGTCAGTGTGCGGGGGTACAGGTTAGTAATGAGGTTATATACAGGGGGCACCGGTACCGAGTCAGTGTGCGGGGGTACAGGTTAGTAATGAGGTTATATACAGGGGGCACCGGTACCGAGTCAGTGTGCGGGGGTACTGGTTAGTAAGGAGGCTATATACAGGGGGCACCGGTACCGAGTCAGTGTGCGGGGGTACAGGTTAGTAATGAGGCTATATACAGGGGGTACCGGTACCGAGTCAGTGTGCGGGGGTACAGGTTAGTAATGAGGCTATATACAGGGGGTACCGGTACCGAGTCAGTGTGCGGGGGTACAGGTTAGTAAGGAGGCTATATACAGGGGGCACCGGTACCGAGTCAGTGTGCGGGGGTACTGGTTAGTAAGGAGGCTATATACAGGGGACACCGGTACCGAGTCAGTGTGCGGGGGTACTGGTTAGTAAGGAGGTTATATACAGGGGGCACCGGTACCGAGTCAGTGTGCGGGGGTACTGGTTAGTAAGGAGGCTATATACAGGGGGCACCGGTACCGAGTCAGTGTGCGGGGGTACTGGTTAGTAATGAGGCTATATACAGGGGGCACCGGTACCGAGTCAGTGTGCGGGGGTACAGGTTAGTAATGAGGCTATATACAGGGGGCACCGGTACCGAGTCAGTGTGCGGGGGTACTGGTTAGTAAGGAGGCTATATACAGGGGGCACCGGTACCGAGTCAGTGTGCGGGGGTACTGGTTAGTAATGAGGCTATATACAGGGGGCACCGGTACCGAGTCAGTGTGCGGGGGTACAGGTTAGTAATGAGGTTATATACAGGGGGCACCGGTACCGAGTCAGTGTGCGGGGGTACTGGTTAGTAATGAGGCTATATACAGGGGACACCGGTACCGAGTCAGTGTGCGGGGGTACTGGTTAGTAATGAGGCTATATACAGGGGGCACCGGTACCGAGTCAGTGTGCGGGGGTACTGGTTAGTAATGAGGCTATATACAGGGGGCACCGGTACCGAGTCAGTGTGCGGGGGTACTGGTTAGTAAGGAGGCTATATACAGGGGGCACCGGTACCGAGTCAGTGTGCGGGGGTACTGGTTAGTAAGGAGGCTATATACAGGGGGCACCGGTACCGAGTCAGTGTGCGGGGGTACTGGTTAGTAATGAGGCTATATACAGGGGGCACCGGTACCGAGTCAGTGTGCGGGGGTACTGGTTAGTAATGAGGCTATATACAGGGGGCACCGGTACCGAGTCAGTGTGCGGGGGTACTGGTTAGTAAGGAGGCTATATACAGGGGGCACCGGTACCGAGTCAGTGTGCGGGGGTACTGGTTAGTAAGGAGGCTATATACAGGGGGCACCGGTACCGAGTCAGTGTGCGGGGGTACAGGTTAGTAATGAGGTTATATACAGGGGGCACCGGTACCGAGTCAGTGTGCGGGGGTACTGGTTAGTAATGAGGCTATATACAGGGGGCACCGGTACCGAGTCAGTGTGCGGGGGTACTGGTTAGTAATGAGGTTATATACAGGGGGCACCGGTACCGAGTCAGTGTGCGGGGGTACTGGTTAGTAATGAGGCTATATACAGGGGGCACCGGTACCGAGTCAGTGTGCGGGGGTACTGGTTAGTAATGAGGCTATATACAGGGGGCACCGGTACCGAGTCAGTGTGCGGGGGTACTGGTTAGTAATGAGGCTATATACAGGGGGCACCGGTACCGAGTCAGTGTGCGGGGGTACTGGTTAGTAATGAGGCTATATACAGGGGGCACCGGTACCGAGTCAGTGTGCGGGGGTACTGGTTAGTAAGGAGGCTATATACAGGGGGCACCGGTACCGAGTCAGTGTGCGGGGGTACTGGTTAGTAATGAGGCTATATACAGGGGGCACCGGTACCGAGTCAGTGTGCGGGGGTACTGGTTAGTAAGGAGGCTATATACAGGGGGCACCGGTACCGAGTCAGTGTGCGGGGGTACTGGTTAGTAAGGAGGCTATATACAGGGGGCACCGGTACCGAGTCAGTGTGCGGGGGTACAGGTTAGTAATGAGGCTATATACAGGGGGCACCGGTACCGAGTCAGTGTGCGGGGGTACTGGTTAGTAATGAGGCTATATACAGGGGGCACCGGTACCGAGTCAGTGTGCGGGGGTACTGGTTAGTAATGAGGCTATATACAGGGGGCACCGGTACCGAGTCAGTGTGCGGGGGTACTGGTTAGTAATGAGGCTATATACAGGGGGCACCGGTACCGAGTCAGTGTGCGGGGGTACAGGTTAGTAATGAGGTTATATACAGGGGGCACCGGTACCGAGTCAGTGTGCGGGGGTACTGGTTAGTAATGAGGCTATATACAGGGGGCACCGGTACCGAGTCAGTGTGCGGGGGTACAGGTTAGTAATGAGGTTATATACAGGGGGCACCGGTACCGAGTCAGTGTGCGGGGGTACAGGTTAGTAATGAGGTTATATACAGGGGGCACCGGTACCGAGTCAGTGTGCGGGGGTACTGGTTAGTAATGAGGCTATATACAGGGGGCACCGGTACCGAGTCAGTGTGCGGGGGTACTGGTTAGTAATGAGGCTATATACAGGGGGCACCGGTACCGAGTCAGTGTGCGGGGGTACAGGTTAGTAATGAGGTTATATACAGGGGGCACCGGTACCGAGTCAGTGTGCGGGGGTACAGGTTAGTAATGAGGTTATATACAGGGGGCACCGGTACCGAGTCAGTGTGCGGGGGTACAGGTTAGTAAGGAGGCTATATACAGGGGGCACCGGTACCGAGTCAGTGTGCGGGGGTACTGGTTAGTAAGGAGGCTATATACAGGGGGCACCGGTACCGAGTCAGTGTGCGGGGGTACAGGTTAGTAATGAGGCTATATACAGGGGGCACCGGTACCGAGTCAGTGTGCGGGGGTACTGGTTAGTAATGAGGTTATATACAGGGGGCACCGGTACCGAGTCAGTGTGCGGGGGTACAGGTTAGTAATGAGGTTATATACAGGGGGCACCGGTACCGAGTCAGTGTGCGGGGGTACTGGTTAGTAATGAGGCTATATACAGGGGGCACCGGTACCGAGTCAGTGTGCGGGGGTACTGGTTAGTAATGAGGCTATATACAGGGGGCACCGGTACCGAGTCAGTGTGCGGGGGTACAGGTTAGTAATGAGGTTATATACAGGGGGCACCGGTACCGAGTCAGTGTGCGGGGGTACAGGTTAGTAAGGAGGCTATATACAGGGGGCACCGGTACCGAGTCAGTGTGCGGGGGTACAGGTTAGTAAGGAGGCTATATACAGGGGGCACCGGTACCGAGTCAGTGTGCGGGGGTACTGGTTAGTAAGGAGGCTATATACAGGGGGCACCGGTACCGAGTCAGTGTGCGGGGGTACTGGTTAGTAAGGAGGCTATATACAGGGGGCACCGGTACCGAGTCAGTGTGCGGGGGTACAGGTTAGTAATGAGGCTATATACAGGGGGCACCGGTACCGAGTCAGTGTGCGGGGGTACTGGTTAGTTGAGGTAATTTGTACATGTAGGTAGGGGTGAAGTGACTATGCATAGATAATAAACAGCGAGTAGCAGCAGTGTACAAAACAAATGGGGGGGGGGTCAACGTAAATAGTCTGGTGGCCATTTGATTAATTGTTCAGCAGTCTTATGGCTTGGGGGTAGAAGATGTTAAGGAGCCTTTTGGTCCTAGACTTGTTGCTCCGGTACCGCTTGCCGTACGGTAGCAGAGAAAACAGTCTATGACTTGGGTGACTGGAGTCTCTGACAAATGTATTGGCTTTCCTCTGACACCGCCTATTATATAGGCCCTGGATGGCATGAAGCTTGGCCCCAGTGATGTACTGGGCCGTACGCACTACCCTCTGTAGCGCCTTATAGTCAGATGCGGAGCAGTTGCATTACCAGGCGGTGATGCAACCGGTCAGGATAGTCTGGACTAAAACACAATTCTATTATTATGGTATCAAAATAGCATACAGTTCAGTCTACATTTGTTTTATTAGTAGTCAAAAAAACAGCTAAATTAGCTTTTTAAAACAACGAATAAAACAACATCTCACAACACAACCGCTCCCCTACATATTAACGTTTTAAAATGTTTGTCAATCTTAAAGTATTTTTGTCTGTAATGTCTTTTTCGTTATGTGTCGGAACCCAGGAAGACGAGCCATTGTTGCCATTGGAGTCGGCTAACGGGGATCCCAATAAAACCTCAATCTGAAACATAATAATATACAGTCTAGAGCCAAATGAAGAGCCATGTCTGTCTGTACACCGTTTCAACAGCACCCCCTAGTGGTGATAGACAACCATGTCTCTCTGTCTGTACACCGTTTCAACACCACCTCCTAGTGGTGATAGACAACCATGTCTCTCTGTCTGTACACCGTTTCTAGACCACCTCCTAGTGGTGATAGACAACCATGTCTCTGTCTGTACACCGTTTCAACACCACCTCCTAGTGGTGATAGACAACCATGTCTCTCTGTCTGTACACCGTTTCTAGACCACCTCCTAGTGGTGATAGACAACCATGTCTCTGTCTGTACACCGTTTCAACACCACCTCCTAGTGGTGATAGACAACCATGTCTCTCTGTCTGTACACCGTTTCTAGACCACCTCCTAGTGGTGATAGACAACCATGTCTCTGTCTGTACACCGTTTCAACACCACCTCCTAGTGGTGATAGACAACCATGTCTCTCTGTCTGTACACCGTTTCAACACCACCTCCTAGGGGTGATAGACAACCATGTCTCTCTGTCTGTACACCGTTTCAACACCACCTCCTAGGGGTGATAGACAACCATGTCTCTCTGTCTGTACACCGTTTCAAGACCACCTCCTAGTGGTGATAGACAACCATGTCTCTCTGTCTGTACACCGTTTCAACACCACCTCCTAGTGGTGATAGACAACCATGTCTCTGTCTGTACACCGTTTCAACACCACCTCCTAGTGGTGGTAGACAACCATGTCTGTGTCTGTACACCGTTTCAACACCACCTCCTAGTGGTGATAGACAACCATGTCTCTCTGTCTGTACACCGTTTCAACACCACCTCCTAGTGGTGATAGACAACCATGTCTCTGTCTGTACACCGTTTCAACACCACCTCCTAGTGGTGATAGACAACCATGTCTGTGTCTGTACACCGTTTCAACACCACCTCCTAGTGGTGATAGACAACCATGTCTCTCTGTCTGTACACCGTTTCAACACCACCTCCTAGTGGTGATAGACAACCATGTCTCTGTCTGTACACCGTTTCAACACCACCTCCTAGGGGTGATAGACAACCATGTCTCTGTCTGTATACCGTTTCAACACCACCTCCTAGTGGTGATAGACAACCATGTCTCTGTCTGTACACCGTTTCAACACCACCTCCTAGTGGTGATAGACAACCATGTCTCTGTCTGTACACCGTTTCAACACCACCTCCTAGTGGTGATAGACAACCATGTCTCTGTCTGTACACCGTTTCAAGACCACCTCCTAGTGGTGATAGACAACCATGTCTCTCTGTCTGTACACCGTTTCAACACCACCTCCTAGGGGTGATAGACAACCATGTCTCTCTGTCTGTACACCGTTTCAAGACCACCTCCTAGTGGTGATAGACAACCATGTCTCTGTCTGTACACCGTTTCAAGACCACCTCCTAGTGGTGATAGACAACCATGTCTCTCTGTCTGTACACCGTTTCAACACCACCTCCTAGTGGTGATAGACAACCATGTCTCTGTCTGTACACCGTTTCAACACCACCTCCTAGTGGTGATAGACAACCATGTCTCTCTGTCTGTACACCGTTTCAACACCACCTCCTAGTGGTGATAGACAACCATGTCTCTGTCTGTACACCGTTTCAACACCACCTCCTAGTGGTGATAGACAACCATGTCTCTGTCTGTACACCGTTTCAACACCACCTCCTAGTGGTGATAGACAACCATGTCTCTGTCTGTACACCGTTTCAACACCACCTCCTAGTGGTGATAGACAACCATGTCTCTCTGTCTGTACACCGTTTCAACACCACCTCCTAGTGGTGATAGACAACCATGTCTGTGTCTGTACACCGTTTCAACACCACCTCCTAGTGGTGATAGACAACCATGTCTCTGTCTGTACACCGTTTCAAGAGCACCTCCTAGTGGTGATAGACAACCATGTCTCTGTCTGTACACCGTTTCAACACCACCTCCTAGGGGTGATAGACAACCATGTCTCTGTCTGTACACCGTTTCAACACCACCTCCTAGTGGTGATAGACAACCATGTCTCTGTCTGTACACCGTTTCAACACCACCTCCTAGTGGTGATAGACAACCATGTCTCTGTCTGTACACCGTTTCAACACCACCTCCTAGTGGTGATAGACAACCATGTCTCTGTCTGTACACCGTTTCAACACCACCTCCTAGTGGTGATAGACAACCATGTCTCTGTCTGTACACCGTTTCAACACCACCTCCTAGTGGTGATAGACAACCATGTCTCTCTGTCTGTACACCGTTTCTAGACCACCTCCTAGTGGTGATAGACAACCATGTCTCTGTCTGTACACCGTTTCAACACCACCTCCTAGTGGTGATAGACAACCATGTCTCTGTCTGTACACCGTTTCAAGAGCACCTCCTAGTGGTGATAGACAACCATGTCTCTGTCTGTACACCGTTTCAAGAGCACCTCCTAGTGGTGATAGACAACCATGTCTCTCTGTCTGTACACCGTTTCAACACCACCTCCTAGTGGTGATAGACAACCATGTCTCTGTCTGTACACCGTTTCAACACCACCTCCTAGTGGTGATAGACAACCATGTCTCTGTCTGTACACCGTTTCAAGAGCACCTAAAGATGATAGGTAGGCAAAGACACTGTATTTATTTGAGCTCTGAGGTTTTATAAATCAAACTGTTGACAAAACTTGTCATCATTGGTTAAAGCATTTCAGACAGAAAACCTTACAGAAAACAACACATTGGTATGCTCATCTAATCAAAAATAATAAAAGGGTTTTAAAATGTGATTGCACTGTGTGAGTTGTTCTATGTGTGCAAGCGATAGATAGAGAGAGATTTGAAATGTATATATTCCTTTGAAACGTGTGTGTGTGTGTGTGTGTGTGTGTGTGTGTGTGTGTGTGTGTGTGTGTGTGTGTGTGTGTGAGAGAGAGAGAGAGAGCTGTGCGTAAAAGTAGCCACCGGCCACCATATAAAAGTGAAGTGCAGCGTAACAGATTAACAACACATTTGATTGGTTTAAAACCCGCATGCCCAATACTCTAAAAACTAACAGGGGTCATTGAGATTTGTGGAGTTGTTGAAGCGCGCTATAAATCTGTGCGCCTCACGGGACAATCCTCTAGATTAGCGGTTGACGCACAGGATGGATTTGGTAGATAGCAACCTGATACTGTACCGTACTGGTCGGTATACAGGGACGGGATGATCTAGAATGGACGGATGAAATGCTTTAAATGTAACGTATCGGTGGATTTCGCTACTCTTCCATTATCAAATGAGTCCGTTGTTATTAGGATAGAATGTGTGTAGTCCTAACGGTTAAATAGACTAGATGAGCTATGACTGGAGAGCTAAATACGGAAAATGAAGAGACCCAACGGAATGGTGGCAGATTTGGTGCGTTACAACACTGTCTTGTGGGACGTTTGTGATGGAGCCGTTTTACTTTTTCACTAAAACAAGCAGATGTAAGAATGCGTAACAGTACTTTAATGGTTGGAAGTAATGTCTAAACATTTTGGCTAAATATTAATGTATTTTCGGGTTCTGCTTGCTCACTAACATCAGATAATAATCTCGGGTATACAAGCGTAGACTACATTTAGCTGGCATGCCAAGTGTGTGAATAGGAGGAACTTTAAAATATCTATCCCGCCATTGTGCCCTTGGGTAGGGCGCTTAACCTATAACCTGCTCCAGAGCCGCTGTACGGCCACTGACCGACCCGTGCCTCTCTCAACGTGTGTTTCTACACCGAGGAGGATTTGGAAAGGCAGAAGACAACTTTCCTGTTGAAGTTTCACCCAACAATGGACGACACGATTATATTCTACTCTGTTCTGTTGTCGTAGAACACCGCAGTTCAAAATGAACGTGTTGAAAATGAGGAAAACCGTATTAAAAGAAGCGGTTAAACGCTTTCCGTGGCTAGCCAACGTTACTCTGTATGGCTGCCTGTTTGCCGGCGGCGACTTCGTTCATCAGATGATCGCACAAAGAGAAGAGATGGACTGGAAACACACCAGAAATGTTGCCATAGTGGCCATCAGTTTCCATGGAAACTTTAATTATTTCTGGTTGCGGGCTTTGGAAAGCCGTTTCCCGGGAAAATCTCCCGGAATGCTCTTCCGCAAACTGCTCCTGGACCAAAGTTTTGCATCACCCTTGGCAACGAGTGTCTTCTACACAGGTAACATGCATTTTACTGTGGAAAGTTTAATAGAAGTGTATCTATTGTAGCCTACAACCATTTTCGAATGTTCTAAAGTGGCCTACATAGAATAACCGTATATATAGAAACAGACCAATGCGTAATGTCCATTGGGTAATAGGCCTAGGCTAGGCTACTCTCCTCTAGCCTAACCTTGGATGTGTGTATTTGTACATGCTGAATGTGGTGAACGGACTGCAGTGTTCTGACGTGTACTCGTTCAAAAGGTCATGTGCAAAATGCACGAGGTTTGAGTGATGCGTGAAATGGGCACAAGTGTGACCTACAGTTTGTACTCTCTCGTCTTCTTCTGCAGGAGTGAGTTTCTTGGAGAATAAAGACGATGTCTTCGAGGACTGGAGAGAAAAGTTCCTCAACACGTACAAGGTAAGATGAAATCAGAACGAACCGGAACCGACCGAGAGGCCGGCCGGCCGGCCCACGCATACAGGCAGAGAAGGAAAGTCACCTTCCGCCTGCCTGGTGTGAGCTCACCCCCTATTAACCCAGATTATGGCACCGCTTTTGCGCAGCAATGGGCAGGCGGCCAGGGATACTGCAATGCATGACTATTACTGCCAGTGGAAAACATATAACGAGCACAACTCTTCCAGGCCCAACAACAGTTGTAAAATAATACTGAGATCTGGGTAGAACATATTCCCCCTATTGAAATAAAATAAAGGGCAGTGTAGAAATTTAGAGGAGTCCTGCTGGAAGAAGTCCCATTGATCTGAGTGGTAGGAATACAGCTCTGGACATATAGAGAGGGGTGCTGCTGGAAGAAGTCCCATTGATCTGAGTGGTAGGAATACAGCTCTGGACATATAGAGAGGGGTGCTGCTGGAAGAAGTCCCATTGATCTGAGTGGTAGGAATACAGCTCTGGACATATAGAGAGGGGTGCTGCTGGAAGAAGTCCCATTGATCTGAGTGGTAGGAATACAGCTCTGGACATATAGAGAGGGGTGCTGCTGGAAGAAGTCCCATTGATCTGAGTGGTAGGAATACAGCTCTGGTCATATAGAGAGGGGTGCTGCTGGAAGAAGTCCCATTGATCTGAGTGGTAGGAATACAGCTCTGGTCATATAGAGAGGAGTCCTGCTGGAAGAAGTCCCATTGATCTGAGTGGTAGGAATACAGCTCTGGTCATATAGAGAGGAGTCCTGCTGGAAGAAGTCCCATTGATCTGAGTGGTAGGAATACAGCTCTGGACATATAGAGAGGAGTGCTGCTGGAAGAAGTCCCATTGATCTGAGTGGTAGGAATACAGCTCTGGACATATAGAGAGGGGTGCTGCTGGAAGAAGTCCCATTGATCTGAGTGGTAGGAATACAGCTCTGGTCATATAGAGAGGGGTGCTGCTGGAAGAAGTCCCATTGATCTGAGTGGTAGGAATACAGCTCTGGTCATATAGAGAGGAGTGCTGCTGGAAGAAGTCCCATTGATCTGAGTGGTAGGAATACAGCTCTGGACATATAGAGAGGGGTGCTGCTGGAAGAAGTCCCATTGATCTGAGTGGTAGGAATACAGCTCTGGTCATATAGAGAGGAGTGTTGCTGGAAGAAGTCCCATTGATCTGAGTGGTAGGAATACAGCTCTGGACATATAGAGAGGGGTGCTGCTGGAAGAAGTCCCATTGATCTGAGTGGTAGGAATACAGCTCTGGACATATAGAGAGGAGTGCTGCTGGAAGAAGTCCCATTGATCTGAGTGGTAGGAATACAGCTCTGGACATATAGAGAGGAGTGCTGCTGGAAAAGTCCCATTGATCTGAGTGGTAGGAATACAGCTCTGGACATATAGAGAGGAGTCCTGCTGGAAGAAGTCCCATTGATCTGAGTGGTAGGAATACAGCTCTGGACATATAGAGAGGAGTGCTGCTGGAAGAAGTCCCATTGATCTGAGTGGTAGGAATACAGCTCTGGACATATAGAGAGGAGTGCTGCTGGAAGAAGTCCCATTGATCTGAGTGGTAGGAATACAGCTCTGGACATATAGAGAGGAGTGCTGCTGGAAGAAGTCCCATTGATCTGAGTGGTAGGAATACAGCTCTGGACATATAGAGAGGAGTGCTGCTGGAAGAAGTCCCATTGATCTGAGTGGTAGGAATACAGCTCTGGACATATAGAGAGGAGTGCTGCTGGAAGAAGTCCCATTGATCTGAGTGGTAGGAATACAGCTCTGGACATATAGAGAGGGGTGCTGCTGGAAGAAGTCCCATTGATCTGAGTGGTAGGAATACAGCTCTGGTCATATAGAGAGGAGTCCTGCTGGAAGAAGTCCCATTGATCTGAGTGGTAGGAATACAGCTCTGGACATATAGAGAGGGGTGCTGCTGGAAGAAGTCCCATTGATCTGAGTGGTAGGAATACAGCTCTGGTCATATAGAGAGGAGTGTTGCTGGAAGAAGTCCCATTGATCTGAGTGGTAGGAATACAGCTCTGGACATATAGAGAGGGGTGCTGCTGGAAGAAGTCCCATTGATCTGAGTGGTAGGAATACAGCTCTGGACATATAGAGAGGAGTGCTGCTGGAAGAAGTCCCATTGATCTGAGTGGTAGGAATACAGCTCTGGACATATAGAGAGGAGTGCTGCTGGAAAAGTCCCATTGATCTGAGTGGTAGGAATACAGCTCTGGACATATAGAGAGGAGTCCTGCTGGAAGAAGTCCCATTGATCTGAGTGGTAGGAATACAGCTCTGGACATATAGAGAGGAGTGCTGCTGGAAGAAGTCCCATTGATCTGAGTGGTAGGAATACAGCTCTGGACATATAGAGAGGAGTGCTGCTGGAAGAAGTCCCATTGATCTGAGTGGTAGGAATACAGCTCTGGACATATAGAGAGGAGTGCTGCTGGAAGAAGTCCCATTGATCTGAGTGGTAGGAATACAGCTCTGGACATATAGAGAGGAGTGCTGCTGGAAGAAGTCCCATTGATCTGAGTGGTAGGAATACAGCTCTGGACATATAGAGAGGAGTGCTGCTGGAAGAAGTCCCATTGATCTGAGTGGTAGGAATACAGCTCTGGACATATAGAGAGGGGTGCTGCTGGAAGAAGTCCCATTGATCTGAGTGGTAGGAATACAGCTCTGGTCATATAGAGAGGAGTCCTGCTGGAAGAAGTCCCATTGATCTGAGTGGTAGGAATACAGCTCTGGTCATATAGAGAGGAGTCCTGCTGGAAGAAGTCCCATTGATCTGAGTGGTAGGAATACAGCTCTGGACATATAGAGAGGAGTGCTGCTGGAAGAAGTCCCATTGATCTGAGTGGTAGGAATACAGCTCTGGACATAAAGAGAGGGGTGCTGCTGGAAGAAGTCCCATTGATCTGAGTGGTAGGAATACAGCTCTGGTCATATAGAGAGGGGTGCTGCTGGAAGAAGTCCCATTGATCTGAGTGGTAGGAATACAGCTCTGGACATATAGAGAGGAGTGCTGCTGGAAGAAGTCCCATTGATCTGAGTGGTAGGAATACAGCTCTGGACATATAGAGAGGAGTGCTGCTGGAAGAAGTCCCATTGATCTGAGTGGTAGGAATACAGCTCTGGACATATAGAGAGGAGTGCTGCTGGAAGAAGTCCCATTGATCTGAGTGGTAGGAATACAGCTCTGGTCATATAGAGAGGAGTGCTGCTGGAAGAAGTCTCTGATTGTTATATAAGTGGCAAATCAAGCTTTATTTAAAGTGCTTTGTTATCACAGTCTCGCAATCCACTTTATAAAGGAAATACAAACAGAGAGATAAACTCAGCAGGCATAGAGACGGACAGACGGACAGACAGACAGACAGGTGAACAGACAGACAGACAGACAGGTGAACAGACAGACAGGTGAACAGACAGACAGACAGACAAGCAGACAGACAAGCAGACAGGTGAACAGACAGACGGGTGAACAGACAGGAAGACATAAATGAGAGGCAGACAGACAGACAGACAGACGGGTGAACAGACAGGAAGACATAAATGAGAGGCAGACAGACAGACGGGTGAACAGACAGGAAGACATAAATGAGAGGCAGACAGACCAGACCTGCTAGTCAGTTTATGATGTGAAGGATCTGTTCTAGAACGGAGCTAATGAAATACTGTATTTGACTTGGTTTGATTATTAACATGTATCTTGTCTCTTTGAATTTCAGACTGGACTCATGTACTGGCCTTTCATGCAGGTAAATGATACGGATGCTATTGATAGACAGTGTATCACTGTCCTGTAAATATCCCAGTGTATTGATGATAAACGATATTGTGTGAAGACATAACATCATGCTCTGAAATGTCCCCACCAACTAACACATGCAGCGGAATTTACTATAAACATCCGGTTGAGCCTGTGCTGTGTCAATACAGTAATGTCACACACACACACACACACACACACACACACACACACACACACACACACACACACACACACACACACACACACACACACACACACACACACACACACACACACACACACAGCTATCCTTCTCCGTTCTATTTCAGTATGATGGTTTATTTACTGTTAGAGAAAACCACCGTCTTCTGTGGAAGTGATGATCTGATGTCATAACAGGGTGCTGGAATTCTTTATGTTTGTTCTTTTCCAGTAACTAATGTCTGTGTTCTATTCATGTGTTGTTCCAATAACTAATGTCTGTGTTCTATTCATGTGATGTTCTAATAACTAATGTCTGTGTTCTATTCATGTGCTGTTCTAATAACTCATGTCTGTGTTCTATTCATGCGCTGTTCTAATAACTAATGTCTGTGTTCTATTCATGTGCTGTTCTAATAACTAATGTCTGTTCTATTCATGTGCTGTTCTAATAACTAATGTCTGTGTTCTATTCATGTGCTGTTCTAATAACTAATGTCTGTGTTCTATTCATGTGCTGTTCTAATAACTAATGTCTGTGTTCTATTAATGTGCTGTTCTAATAACTAATGTCTGTGTTCTATTCATGTGCTGTTCTAATAACTAATGTCTGTGTTCTATTCATGTGCTGTTCCAATAACTAATGTCTGTGTTCTATTCATGTGATGTTCTAATAACTAATGTCTGTGTTCTATTCATGTGCTGTTCTAATAACTAATGTCTGTGTTCTATTCATGCGCTGTTCTAATAACTAATGTCTGTGTTCTATTCATGTGCTGTTCTAATAACTAATGTCTGTTCTATTCATGTGCTGTTCTAATAACTAATGTCTGTGTTCTATTCATGTGCTGTTCTAATAACTAATGTCTGTGTTCTATTCATGTGCTGTTCTAATAACTAATGTCTGTGTTCTATTAATGTGCTGTTCTAATAACTAATGTCTGTGTTCTATTCATGTGCTGTTCTAATAACTAATGTCTGTGTTCTATTCATGTGCTGTTCTAATAACTAATGTCTGTGTTCTATTCATGTGCTGTTCTAATAACTAATGCCTGTGTTCTATTCATGTGCTGTTCTAATAACTAATGTCTGTGTTCTATTCATGTGCTGTTCTAATAACTAATGTCTGTGTTCTATTCATGTGATGTTCTAATAACTAATGTCTGTGTTCATGCAAGTGACTGACTGAACGAATCCTCACTATCTGTAGCTGCAATTTGTCAGTACGCCCAGACCTTTGTTTTGAGAACGAAAGATATCTCAGTTTCAAGGTCTCAGCTTAGAGAGAAGAAGCCTCGTGAGGTGTTGGTCTGTCACATGTTATGAACCAGTGTTGGTCTGTCACATGTTATGAACCAGTGTTGGTCTGTCACATGTTATGAACCAGTATTGGCCTGTCACATGTTAAGAACCAGTGTTGGTCTGTCACATGTTATGAACCAGTATTGGTCTGTCACATGTTAAGAACCAGTGTTTGTCTGTCACATGTTATGCACCAGTATTGGTCTGTCACATGTTATGAACCAGTGTTGGTCTGTCACATGTTATGAACCAGTATTGGCCTGTCACATGTTAAGAACCAGTGTTGGTCTGTCACATGTTATGCACCAGTATTGGTCTGTCACATGTTATGAACCAGTGTTGGTCTGTCACATGTTAAGAACCAGTGTTGGTCTGTCACATGTTATGCACCAGTATTGGTCTGTCACATGTTATGAACCAGTGTTGGTCTGTCACATGTTATGCACCAGTATTGGTCTGTCACATGTTATGCACCAGTATTGGTCTGTCACATGTTATGAACCAGTATTGGTCTGTCACATGTTATGAACCAGTGTTGGTCTGTCACATGTTATGCACCAGTATTGGTCTGTCACATGTTATGAACCAGTGTTGGTCTGTCACATGTTATGAACCAGTATTGGTCTGTCACATGTTATGAACCAGTGTTGGTCTGTCACATGTTAAGAACCAGTATTGGTCTGTCACATGTTAAGAACCAGTATTGGTCTGTCACATGTTATGAACCAGTATTGGTCTGTCACATGTTATGAACCAGTGTTGGTCTGTCACATGTTATGAACCAGTATTGATCTGTTACATGAATGAAACAAAACGGTAATGAATAGTTAATTTTGCTACATAATGCAAATATAACTTGCCTGTGTATGGCCGTATATAGGACAACTGCTGGGACTGCCCCAGCAGAGCCCCTGATTGACATGTGTACTATGGTGCATTGAGTTGGTTGGAAACACACACACACACACACACACACACACACACACACACACACACACACACACACACACACACACACACACACACACACACACACACACACACACACACACACACACACCTGTCAGTCAGAGGGGCATGTGCAGTGTGCTGTAATACAATACTAGTGTTCTTTTCTGAATCACTTCAAACTGACACCTGTTTTTATCCCTCCCTCCCTCCCTCTTCACCCCCTCTCTCCCTCTCCTTCCCCCTCCCTCCCTCCCCAGTTCCTAAACTTCCTCCTGATGCCTCTGTACCTGAGGACAGTCTTCATGGGCTGCTGTGCGTTCCTGTGGGCCACCTTCCTGTGTTTCTCCCGGCAGAGCGGGGACGGTACGGCCAGCGTGGCCCTCGCCTTCGTCCTGTATCCCAAACAGAGGCTGCAGGCCGCCCGGGAGGCCCACCTCGCACGCAGGAAACAGAAAGAAGAGGAAGAACAGCAGCAGAGCACTGACAACTAACTGAATTGGTTCAATGAGATTGGATTCAGGAAACAGGAAACAGAAGAGGACCTGAGCACTGAAAACTGAACTGCTAAAATGTTATTTCAAATGAATTTCAACAAAACGTTGTTATATCTCCCTGTCTCCAAGGGCAACAAGACAAGGAACGAGGGCGTGGTTAGAGGGCGAGAACACAACGGCATCATGTGAGGCCAGGCTCTCACACCTTACAAAAAAACACAGTGAGAACTTAATCAGTTGGATTGAATATAACTTTATTGATATCCTCAGGGGAAAGGAGGAGTGAATATAACTTTATTGATATCCTCAGGGGCAAGGATGAGTGAATATAACTTTATTGATATCCTCAGGGGCAAGGAGGAGTGAATATAACTTTATTGATATCCTCAGGGGCAAGGAGGAGGCATTGTTGGAGCACAGTTATATCATTTAAGCCTACTGTACATATACAAATACATTCATCTAATACTATGCCAGCAACACGTACAGTGGGACTAGTACCTCCATCTAATACTATGCCAGCAACATGTAACAGTGGGCCTAATACCGCCATCGAATACTATGCCAGCAACACATACAGTGGGCCTAATACCTCCATCTAATACTATGCCAGCAACACGTACAGTGGGCCTACATTACAAACGTTACATCACTGATTCAATTCAACACAACTTTATCAATCCCGTCAAGGGCAACCCAGAAAGCACAGTCGGACACGGAACACATTACTTACAGACATTCAGACTGTACAGGTGTAGAAGTGCAATACATTTAGTGAAACAGAAGTTACTCTGAGATGCTTGATACATACATCTACGGCCCCTGGAGTTGTTTGTAAGACAAACATGTTGGGTGGATGAGAGAGAGGAGGTGTTAGATGATGTGATTACAGGGATGTTCCTCAGGGAGAGGAGGTGTCAGATGTTGTGATTACAGGGATGTTCCTCAGGGAGAGGTGGTGTCAGATGTTGTGATTACAGGGATGTTCCTCAGGGAGAGGTGGTGTTAGATGATGTGATTACAGGGATGTTCCTCAGGGAGAGGTGGTGTTAGATAATGTGATTACAGGGATGTTCCTCAGGAAGAGGTGGTGTTAGATGTTGTGTTTTGCAGGGATGTTCCTCAGGGAGAGGTGGTGTCAGATGTTGTGATTTGCAGAGATGTTCTTCAGGGTGTGTATTTGATGTTCATGTATATATGTAAAATGTGTTTATTCTATGCTCTCAATTTCTATGTCCCATCGGTTGTGCCTTCTGTTGGTAACAAGAACCCTTCATGTTCTGGTCTAGATGTAGTTAGTTCTTACTCAGAGAAACTGTGTGTGTTTTTGTGGCTTTTTGTGTGTGTGTGTGTGTGTGTATGTATATATATATGTATACAGTACCAGTCAAAAGTTTGGACATGCCTATTCTTTCAAGGGTTTTTCTTTATTTTTACTCATTTCTACATTGTAGAATAATAATGTAGACATCAAAACTATGAAATAACACATTTGGAATCATGTAGTAACCAAAAAAGTGTTAAACAAATCTAAATATATTTTATATTTTTGATTCTTCAAAGTAGTTACCCTTTGCCTTGATGACAGCTTTGCACACTCTTGGCATTCTCTCAACCAGCTTCACCTGGAATGCTTTTCCTACTGTCTTGAAGGAGTTCACACATTTGCTGAGCACTTGTTGGCTACTTTCCTTCACTCTGCTGTCCAGCTCATCCCAATCCACCTCAATTGGGTTGAGATTGGATGATTGTGGAGGCCAGGTCATCTGATGCAGCACTCCATCACTCTCCTTCTTGATCAAATAGCCCTTACACAGCCTGGAGGTGTGTTGGGTCATTGTCCTGTTGAAAAACAAATGATAGTCCCACTAAGCGCAAACCAGATGGGATGGGGTATCTATGCAGAATGCTGTGGTAGCCATGCTGGTTAAGTGTGCCTTTAAATCACTGTCTTTTGTCTTTGCTTATTTGAGCTGTTCTTGCCATAATATGGTCATTTGCCAAAAAGGGCTATCTTCTGTATACCACCCCCTACCTTGTCACAACACAACTGATTGGCTCAAACGCATTAAGAAGGAAAGAAATTCCACAAATTAGCTTTTAACAAGGCACACCTGTTAATTGAAATGCATTCCAGGTGACTACCTCATGAAGCTGGTTGAGAGAATGCCAAGTGTGTTCAAAGCTGTCATCAAGGCAAAGGGTGGCAACTTTGAAGAATCTGTTTAATTTGTTTAACACAACATTGGTTACTACATGATTCCATATGTGTTATTTCATAGTTTTGATGTCTTCACTATTATTCTACAATGTAAAAAATAGTAACATTTAAAAAAATCCGTAGAATGAGTAGGTGTGTGCCAACTGTTGAATGGTACTGCTCAAGTGTTGTATAACTAGTCTTCCAGATTGACCATCGAAGGATAAAGTGATATCCTGTCCTGTTACTTGAATTGTCTATATATTTATTTGAACCTACTAGGTTGCCATCGACCCGGTTACCTTATAACGTACATATATCCATGAACAAGAGGTGTACCATTAGGGCTGCAAAATACCCCAAATTCCTAGGTTTTCCAGAAATACCCATTGGACGATTCCCGGATGTCCTCCTTATTCCTTGCCAATTCCAGTTTTTTGTTTTTCCAACCCTGGGAATCTGGGAAAGTGTCAGGAATTTTGCATCCCATCAAGGTACTGAAGATCTGTAACATTCTTTACTTAAGTCAAACCTTACTGTAGAATTTTCCCAAAATTCCCAGGATTTCCACAAATCCCGGTTGAAATATTCCTGGAATCTGAAGGGTATAAAGGAAGAAATCCAGGGATACTCTTACCTGGATTTCTGTAAATGTTGTTCAACCCTACTGTATAATCTACTTAAGTAGTGTTAATATTACAAATACTCAACATTTGCTACCTGTGTTCACTGTTTCATAGAAGAGTTGTGTTATGACATACGTTGAATGAATAGATAGAAATAAAATCCAAGGTCAAGTCATACCTCCTTTTCTTTGCCTCTTAAAGTAGGAGTTAACAAGTTAGTAGAGATACTTACTGTACCGACAGAGGTATATTAGCCTCAAACCTCATATCACGATTCAAATGATCGAGCTTTGTCGGCCTAGCGCCATTTAAAATCTATTTCTCAATGAGCTGACGTACGTAGCGTTCACCATTAATGCGGTCTCCGCGACAAGGGAAGATTACCTTTAAAAGATACAATGCTGACAAAGAGCAAGTGGATTACATCCTAGACTAAATCTTCTATCCTCCAAAATACTGTACCATATTATTCCAATGGAATACATTATGGAGAACTACCACATGTACAGTGTAGACACAAAGGACATTAACATCATGATATATATTTTAGCATATGTCAGAACAAGCAGTCAGTGTGAGATTGTTGACTAATGCTGTGCATCTTGTTACTAAACTCAACAAAAAAAAGAAATGTAATCTCACTGTCTACTGCGTTTATTTTCAGCAAATTTAACATGTGTAAATATTTGTATGATCTAGAAGAAAAAGAAACGCACACCTATGTAGGCGAGGTGCTGGCTAGCGGAGTAGAAAACTAGAAAATAAAGGAGAGCCGCACACTCTAGGAGCTCAGATGCAAAAATATTTAATTACCAACGTTTCGACAGGCAAGCTGTCTTCATCAGGGTACAATCAGACACTGCGGGATGACTCGTTTATATATAGTGTCAAGACACACAGGTGTCTGTAATCATGGCCAACAGTGGCCTAATATCATTGGTTAATTACTCATATTAAAACGGCATAGAATGAGCAACATACAATTAATACAAATGGATAGCATACGATCATAGACTCACTAAAGACCACACAAGCCTACAAACAACCACAATGGCAAAGTCACAACAAACACAACAATCACAAGAATGGCTTCAGATCAAAGTCCACATTAAGACCGAAGGGAGCAAGGGTCTTTAAATTAAATATCCAAGCAGCCTCTCGTCTTAACAATAAATTATCAAGGTCACCCCCTCTCCTAGGGAGGGTGACATGTTCGATGCCAATATAACGCAAAGATGAAATCGAGTGGCCTGCCTCCAAAAAGTGGGCCGCAACTGGGTAGGTCAAGTTTTTGCACCTAATGGTGCTACGATGCTCTGAGATACGTACTTTTAATTCACGCTTTGTTTTGCCCACATAATTTTTACCACAAGGACAAGTTATGAGATAAATAACTGCCTTAGTGGAGCACGTAATAACACCTTTGATTTGGATCGATGTCCCTGTTTGTGGATGTTTGAAGGATCTGCATTTATAAGTGCCATTGCATTGGGCACAGCCATTACACTTATAATTACCATCCAATAGGGGCGCAAATAGACGTTGTTCAGGAATATCTTGGGGGGTTAAATCAGAGTGTACCAATTGGTCTTGGAGATTTCTGCCCCGCGAAAATACGACCAAGGGAAGGTCAGAAAACACATTACCGAGACTATCATCGGATTTAAGAATATGCCAATGTTTGTGAACGATTCCCTTAATTTGTTCAGAGCGCTTTGAATAGCGGGTAGTTAAAATGCAAGAATGCGTCTTTTTGCGAGACTGCCCTTGAAAAAGGTCATGTCTCGTTTTGTTTTGAATTTTCTCAATGGCATTATTAATCTGATCATTTTTGTACCCCCTCTCCTTGAACTTTCTTTGCGTCTCAGCCATATTTCTGTCGAAATCTGATTGTTTTTTGCAAATTCTTTTGATTCGACAGAATTGGCTGTAGGGCAAACTATTTTTCAAGGGAAGTGGGTGAAAACTGTCAGCCCTCAACAAACTGTTACGATCAGTAGGTTTCCTGTAAAGATCAGTGTATAGAACATTATTTTCACACAAGATCAGAAGATCAAGAAAACTGATTTGACGTGTATCAGATTGCATAGTAAATCTCAAATGTTCAGAACAGGAGTTAAGAAAATCATGGAACGCCTGGAGCTGTTTTACATCACCCCTCCATAGAACAAAAATATCATCAATATACCGTTTCCAAATAATGATGTTAGGCAAGAAAACATTTTTGAGAGGATTGAAAATAGACTGTTTCTCCATGTAACCAACATACAAATTAGCATAGTTAGGAGCCATGGGGGATCCCATAGCAGTACCCTTCGTCTGAATAAAGAAATCATTTAGAAACATGAAATAGTTGTGTGTAAGTACTATTTCAGCCAATGTTATAATGCATTCACTGGAAGGTGGTTTATTGGGGTCACGTTGCAGAAGAAAATGTTCCATAGCTTCAATACCGCGCTCGTGAGGAATATTAGTGTATAACGACTCAACATCAAAAGTAACTAACAATGTGTTCTCAGGGAGAGGATCAAGAGATTCTATGATAGAGATCATACTGCTGGTGTCCTTTACAAAGGAGGGGAGCTGTTCTGCGAGTGGTCTAATAAAAAAGTCAACAAAAGTAGAAAGAGGGGCCGTTACTGCATCAATGCCCGCTACAATAGGGCGCCCTGGAGGTTTAGTAACATTCTTATGTAATTTCGGCAAAGTATAAAAAGTGGCAATTTTATATTAAATATTTGTATGAACATAACAAGATTCAACAACTGAGACATAAACTGAACAAGTTCCACATACATGTGAATAACAGAAATGGTATAATGTGTTCCTGAACAAAGGGGGGTCAAAATCAAAAGTAACAGTCAGTATCTGGTGTGGCCACCAGCTGCATTAAGTACTGCAGTGCATCTCCTCCTCATGGACTGCACCAGATTTGCCAGTTCTTGCTGTGAGATGTTACTCCACTCTTCCACCAAGGCACCTGCAAGTTCCCGGACATTTCTGGAGGGAATGGCCCTGGCCCTCACCCTCCGATCCAACAGGTCCCAGACATGCTCAATGGGAGTGAGATCCGGGCTCTTCGCTGGCCATGGCAGAACACTGACATTCCTGTATTGCAGGAAATCACGCACAGAATGAGCAGTATGGCATTGTCATGCTGGAGGGTCATGTCAGGATGAGCCTGCAGGAAGGGTACCACATGAGGGAGGAGGATGTCTTCCCTGTAACGCACAGCGTTGAGATTGCCTGCAATGACAACAAGCTCAGTCCGATGATGCTGTGACACACCGCCCCAGACCATGACGGACTCTCCACCTCCAAATCGATCCCACTCCAGAGTGCAGGCCTCAGTGTAATGCTCATTCCTTCGACGATAAACGCGAATCTGACCATCACCCCTGGTGACACAAAACCGTGACTCGTCAGTGAAGAGCACTTTTTGCCAGTCCTGTCTGGTCCAGCGACGGTGGGTTTGTGCCCATAGGCAACGTTGTTGCCGGTGATGTCTGGTGAGGTCCTGCCTTACAACAGGCCTACAAGCCCTCAGTCTAGCCTCTCTCAGCCTATTGCGCACAGTCTGAGCGCACTGATGGAGGGATTGTGCGTTCCTGGTGTAACTCGGGCAGTTGTTGTTGCCATCCTGTACCTGTCCCGTAGGTGTGATTTTCGGATGTACCGATCCTGTGCAGGTGTTGTTACACGTGGTCTGCCACTGCGAGGACGATCAGCTGTCCGTCCTGTAGCGCTGTCTTAGACGTCATTGGACATTGCAATTTATTGCCCTGGCCACATCTGCAGTCCTCATGTCTCCTTGCAGCATGCCTAAGGCACGTTCACGCAGATGAGCAGGGCACTTGGGCATCTTTCTTTTGGTGTTTTTCCAGAGTCAGTAGAAAGGACTCTTTAGTGTCATAAGTTTTCATAATTGTAACCTTAATTGCCGACCGTCTGTAAGCTGTTAGTGTCTAAACGACCATTCCACAGGTGCATGTTCATTAATTGTTTATGGTTCATTGAACAAGCATGGGAAACAGTGTTTAAACCCTTTACAATTAAGATCTGTGAGATTTATTTTTTTGCTGAGTTTATAACATGGTGTAGTAGTCAGCAGAGTGAAGGCTCACCATAACATGGTGTAGTAGTCGGCAGAGTGAAGGCTCACCATAACATGATGTAGTAGTCGGCAGAGTGAAGGCTCACCATAACATGGTGTAGTAGTCGGCAGAGTGAAGGCTCACCATAACATGGTGTAGTAGTCGGCAGAGTGAAGGCTCACCATAACATGGTGTAGTAGTCGGCAGAGTGAAGGCTCACCATAACATGGTGTAGTAGTCGGCAGAGTGAAGGCTCGCCATAACATGGTGTAGTAGTGGGCAGAGTGAAGGCTCACCATAACATGATGTAGTAGTGGGCAGAGTGAAGGCTCACCATAACATGGTGTAGTAGTCGGCAGAGTGAAGGCTCACCATAACATGGTGTAGTAGTCGGCAGAGTGAAGGCTCACCATAACATGGTGTAGTAGTCGGCAGAGTGAAGGCTCGCCATAACATGGTGTAGTAGTGGGCAGAGTGAAGGCTCACCATAACATGGTGTAGTAGTCGGCAGAGTGAAGGCTCACCATAACATGATGTAGTAGTCGGCAGAGTGAAGGCTCACCATAACATGGTGTAGTAGTCGGCAGAGTGAAGGCTCACCATAACATGGTGTAGTAGCCGGCAGAGTGAAGGCTCACCATAACATGGTGTAGTAGTCGGCAGAGTGAAGGCTCACCATAACATGATGTAGTAGTCGGCAGAGTGAAGGCTCACCATAACATGGTGTAGTAGTCGGCAGAGTGAAGGCTCACCATAACATGGTGTAGTAGTCGGCAGAGTGAAGGCTCACCATAACATGGTGTAGTAGTCGGCAGAGTGAAGGCTCACCATAACATGGTGTAGTAGTCGGCAGAGTGAAGGCTCACCATAACATGGTGTAGTAGTCGGCAGAGTGAAGGCTCACCATAACATGGTGTAGTAGCCGGCAGAGTGAAGGCTCACCATAACATGGTGTAGTAGCCGGCAGAGTGAAGGCTCACCATAACATGATGTAGTAGTCGGCAGAGTGAAGGCTCACCATAACATGGTGTAGTAGTCGGCAGAGTGAAGGCTCACCATAACATGGTGTAGTAGTCGGCAGAGTGAAGGCTCACCATAACATGGTGTAGTAGTCGGCAGAGTGAAGGCTCACCATAACGTAGTAGTCAGTGTTTCCCAATCCTGGTCCTTGGGAACCATTTTTGTTTTTGCACCAGCACCAACACACCTGATTGAAATAATGAAAAGCTTGTTGATTAGTTGAATTAAGTGTATTAGTGCTCGGGGGGAAAACCCCGTTGGGTTCCTAAGACCAGAACTGGGAACCACTGGTGTAGCATGTTGGCTGGAATACATCAGTGACTTTCACCTTCACTGAGATGTAAAGCAAACTGTCATGGAGAGACAGACTCATCTCTTGCTCTGTTGGCGAAGACTGTTGTCGGTTGACTATGAGTGGCGTGTGATGTTGTCCATTAAGTCCAACGTTGTGAGTTACAGCTCTGCTTGGCGTTAGCCCGGTCCCAGATCTGGTTGAGATTTGGCCTACTCCTCCGTTGTCATCGTTGGCATGACAACTCCAGGAGGAGTCGGCAGAAGAGCAGAAGCAGACTGGCACCCAGGCTATCTTGGTGTGGAACACAATGTACTCTGACAGTGGTGCCACTGCCTTGACCTGGATAGATCACACAGTCAGGGTGCTGCGCAGTAGGAGGAGGTCAAAGGGCGGTGAATGAAGTGGACAGCAGAGCCATATATTTAGAAAAGCTCAGCCAGCTTTTAAAGAACTTTGAACATTGTTCTAAATTCTAGACATCCAGTTATATAGTATTGTTTAAATATTCCCTGTGAAATGTTTAACGGGGAGCCAAAATGGCTGCCTTAGAATCTTGTGGTGTCATGTAAATGCTACGTCAATGTCCCAACTCTAAATGTCTCTGATGGCCACTAATGGGAGTCTTGTTACAGTGTGTTCCCAGTCCTCACATTGTTTCAATAAACCACACAGGAGCATCAATCAAAGTGCAGTGTTATTTTACCTTGTGTTATTGGAATCCCCGGCAACCCCGTAATCTGAGCCCTGAGTGTGGTGGACGTGAAGCTAAACAACTTAATTTTGACCTCAACTTCTCTCGTACTGAAGGTCACTAAGCCTGCATCCAAAATGGCACCCTATTCCCTATATAGTGCACTACTTTTGATCAGGACCCAGTTCAAAAGTAGTCCACTATGTAGGGAATAGGGTGCCAAGGACCTGGTCAAAAGTAGTCCACTATGTAGGGAATAGGGATGCCAAGGACCTGGTCAAAAGTAGTCCACTATGTAGGGAATAGGGTGCCATGGACCAGGTCAAAAGTAGTCCACTATGTAGGGAATAGGGTGCCATGGACCAGGTCAAAAGTAGTCCACTATGTAGGGAATAGGGTGCCATGCAGGCTATGCGTCTGTGATTGACAGGTGAAGACACAGACACTGATCTGTTTAATCTGCTGTTGGTGGTGATGCCACACGGTGGCCCAGACTTCATGGTTTACTGTAGTGTAAACATCATCTATTCTATTTAGAGAGAGAGCAGATCCTGTAGATTTCTCTTGGCGTCTATGTGTGTGTGTGAGTGAGTGAGTGAGTGAGTGAGTGAGTGAGTGAGTGAGAGAGAGAGAGAGAGAGAGAGAGAGAGAGAGAGAGAGAGAGAGAGAGAGAGAGAGAGAGAACAGTATGGGGCCCTGCCTGCTGATAGTTAGCGTGTGGATTAACCAGGATCACATTGGTAATCTCTGAAGGCACAAAGTTACCCAGACATCCCTGCTTGGCTGACCTCTGACCCCTGGAAAATAAAGTATTTGAACTCACAGAACCTGGCTGGGCCCTGTCCAGAAACATCCCCTAACCCCTCTATCCATGGCCTAACCACTTCATGTAGTTCATGTAGTGTTTCTGGACAGGGCCCTGGAGAAGGCCTACTGTCTACTCTCTGTGGCCTAGGCTTCTGGGCTGTTTGTGTGTTTCTGGACAGGGCCCTGGAGAAGGCCTACTGTCTACTCTCTGTGGCCTAGGCCTCTGGGCTGTTTGTGTGTTTCTGGACAGGCCCCTGGAAAAGGCCTACTGTCTACTCTCTGTGGCCTAGGCCTCTGGGCTGTTTGTGTGTTTCTGGACAGGCCCCTGGAAAAGGCCTACTGTATACTCTCTGTGGCCTAGGCCTCTGGGCTGTTTGTGTGTTTCTGGACAGGCCCCTGGAAAAGGCCTACTGTATACTCTCTGTGGCCTAGGCCTCTGGGCTGTTTGTGTGTTTCTGGACAGGCCCTGGAGAAGGCCTACTGTCTACTCTGCCGACATGGAGAATGCAATACTGCTCATCTGAAACGGTCCCAATGAATGCATCGACATTGGGATTTTATAATTTGTTGTTTCAAAGCAAAGTGTGTTTTGAATATAATGATGATCCAAGTGTGTGTTTTGACTATAATGATGATCCATGTGTGTTTTGACTATAATGATGATGGAAATGGAATGGAAATGCCTTGGTCATAATGACTAACACATTTTATTACGATGGTTTGTAGAAATATACCCATTGTATAAATGGATAGATTAACAGTGGGTCAAATAAAGTGATTTAAAGTTTAAGATATGAGAGTTCTCATTATTTCATTGAAATGGTCAAAAATAATCTTGACAGAATGCTATATTCAATTTTAACTGTAGTTTCTTACATTCAGCTACAGGTGGAGACATCTGCCCCACGAAACAGCGGGGCAGATGCAGTCCCCTCACTGTCAGCAACATTTTTTATTGGTATATGTTTTGGCATGCAGTCCCCCCACTGTCAGCAACATTTTGTATTGGTATATGTTTTGGCATGCAGTATTCTCACTGTCCCCTACCAGTTTCAGCATGCAGTATTCTCACTGTCCCCTAACAGTTTCAGCAATATGTTTTGGCATGCAGTAATCTCACTGTCCCCTACCCATTTCAGCATGCAGTATTCTCACTGTCCCCTAACAGTTTCAGCAATATGTTTAGGCATGCAGTATTCTCACTGTCCCCTACCCGTTTCAGCATGCAGTAATCTCACTGTCCCCTACCCGTTTCAGCATGCAGTATTCTCACTGTCCCCTACCAGTTTCAGCATGCAGTAATCTCACTGTCCCCTAACAGTTTCAGCAATATGTTTAGGCATGCAGTATTCTCACTGTCCCCTACCAGTTTCAGCATGCAGTAATCTCACTGTCCCCTACCAGTTTCAGCATGCAGTAATCTCACTGTCCCCTACCAGTTTCAGCATGCAGTAATCTCACTGTCCCCTACCAGTTTCAGCATGCAGTATTCTCACTGTCCCCTAACAGTTTCAGCAATATGTTTAGGCATGCAGTATTCTCACTGTCCCCTACCAGTTTCAGCATGCAGTAATCTCACTGTCCCCTACCAGTTTCAGCATGCAGTATTCTCACTGTCCCCTAACAGTTTCAGCATGCAGTAATCTCACTGTCCCCTAACAGTTTCAGCATGCAGTATTCTCACTGTCCCCTAACAGTTTCAGCAATATGTTTAGGCATGCAGTATTCTCACTGTCCCCTACCAGTTTCAGCATGCAGTAATCTCACTGTCCCCTACCAGTTTCAGCATGCAGTATTCTCACTGTCCCCTAACAGTTTCAGCATGCAGTAATCTCACTGTCCCCTAACAGTTTCAGCAATATGTTTAGGCATGCATGGTCTCCTCATATGACATAGACAACACATGGATAGGCAAAGATCATTGCATAACCGCAACCTGTCTATTTTCTAGCCCACATCTGAGATAGTGACTGAAATATTCTGGGCTGCTTTGAAATATTCTGGGCTGCTTTTAAAAACGGACAGACTCATAACAAAATGGACAGGCTAGGCTCATAACAAATTGGACAGACTCATAACAAATTGGACAGACTCATAACAAATTGGACAGGCTCATAACAAAATGGACAGGCTTGCTAGAAGAGTAGGACATAGGAATGTATTCCACTGATCACATTGAGGCCTAAAAAAAGTAACTTTATTACCTAAAGATCTAGGATCAGATTATTATCACTAAAGTCATCAATAAATAGCCTGTTGAAAAATGATTACAGTACCAGTGAATCGGTCGTCGCTAGTTAACACACCCCAAGGCCCATCTACCCGACCAATCAGATGGAGTGTGCTGACACGTATGCCAATGTGGCGGCATTATCCCGTGTTCACGTGCTAGTCGGAACTAGGAAAGTCTGATATTTATCACTTACTATGTTCAACGCAGCACGTGTATTTTTAACTAGGTAAGTCAGTTAAGAACAAATCCTTATTTTCAATGACGGGCTAGGAACAGTGGGTTAACTGCCTTGTTCAGGTGCAGAACGACAGATTTGACCTTGTCAGCAACCTTTCGGTTACTAGTCCAAACGCTCTAACCACTAGGTTACCTGCCGCTTCAGCTACATCACTTTGCAAGTCGCCATTTCAGAGTTGATTAGTTCCTAGCACGTGAACAAGGCAATACTGATGGTACGTTTACATAGCAGGTTAAGATAACCTCATTCTCCTAACCTGCCACGTTGATTAAGAAAAGAGTTGGTTACATACAAAACGTCTTGCACAACTTAATTGGGTTGTATCACTTTCCTCATTTATTTTTGAATCCACCACGTTAAACATTTGCATGATGATGCACGAGTGGAGAATTTCATACAAGCACATTTTCCATCCACATTCCCTCTCGTCATTTACATATGATCTTTATCAAAAGTGAGAACACAGAGCGAGAACGAAGGAGTTGAGCAAAAAGGCCATACGTTTCCATTGCCTCAATGATTTGGTTATTTATTAGCTATAATAAAAACCAACGGTGAGCCCGTTCTAAACGCAAAGTGGTAATCGGATGTCTTATTCCAGCCTGGTCTCAAAGACTAGACGTAGCATAGTACGTGGAACTCCAGGACACTCATTAGTATGATACGGTGCAATCAGAAAGTGTGCAGAACCCTTGACTTTCTACATTGTTACTTTACAGCCTTATTCTAACGTTGATCAAATAGTCCCCCCCCCTCATTAATCCACACACACAACCCCATAATGACAGAACAAAAACAGGTTTAGAAATGTTGGCTAAATTTATTAATAAAAAATGAAATATCACATTTACGTAAGTATTCAGACCCTTTACTCAGTACTTTGTTGAAGCACCTTTGGCAGCGATTACAGCAGAGTCTTCTTGGGTATGACGCTACAAGCTTGGCACACCTGTATTTGGGCAGTTTCTCCCATTCTTCTCTGCAGATCCTCTCAAGCTCTGTCAGGTTGGATGGGGAGCGTCGCTGCACAGCTATTTTTAGGTCTCTCCAGAGATGTTCGATTGGGTTCAAGTCCAGGTTCTGGCTGGGTCCCTGTCGCTGAAAAACATCCCCACGGGATGGTGCCATGTTTCCTTCAGACGTGACGCTTGGCATTCAGGCTTAACCAAGATTGAACTCTTATCAGACCAGAGAATCTTGTTTCCAATTTTTTCTGAGAGTCCTTTAGATGCCTTTTGGCAAACTCCAAGCCAGCTGACATGTGCCTTTTACTAAGGAGTGGCTTCCATCTGGCCACTACCATAAAGGCCTGATTGGTGGAGTGCTGCAGAGATGGTTGTCCTTCTGGAAGGTTCTCTCATCTCCACAGAGGAACTCTCGAGCTCTGTCAGAGTGACCATCGGGTTCTTGATCACCTCCCTGACCAACGCCGTTCTCCCCCGATTGCTCAGTTTGGCCGGGTGGACAGCTCTAGGAAGAGTCTTAGTGGTTCCAAACTTCCCCATTTAAGAATGATGGAGGCCACTGTTCTTGGGTAACTTCAACGCTTCAGACATGTTTTGGTATCCTTCCCCAGACCTGTGCCTCGACACAATCCTATCTCGGAGCTCTACGGACAATTCCTTCGACCTTTTGCTCTGACATGCACTGTCAACTGTGGGACCTTATATAGACAGGTATGTGCCTTTCCAAATCATGTCCAATCAATTGAATTTACCACAGGTGGACTCCAATCAAGTTGTAGAACCATCTCAAGGTTGCTCAATGGAAACAGGATGCAACTGAGCTCAATTTCCAGTCTCATCACAAAGGGTCTGAATACTTATGCAAATAAGTTTTAGGTTTTTTAAAATAAATTAGCCAAAATTTATAAAAACCTGTTTTCCCTTTGTCATTAGGGGGTATGGTGTGTAGATTGATGAACATTTAATTTAGTCCATTTTAGAATAAGGCTGTAACGTAACAAAATGTGGAAAAAGGTAAGGGGTCTGAATACTTTCTGAATGCACTGGATGTTACGTTTGATATGGTTACTTAAGTCAGGTGGATGGGTAGGTGTATATAACACAAACAACCCAAAGGTTGCGAGTTTGAATTTCATCATCGATAACTTTAGAATTTTAGCTACTTAGCATGTTAGCTAACCCTTCCACTAACCCCCAGCCTGGCTAACATTACCCACCTAGCTTGAATTCATAACATAGTATACTTTTTGCAAATTCTTAAAATATAATATTAATAATAGTTCGTAAGATGTCATACAGAATGGGTGATGGACATCCCCAGATTAACATATACCATACGAAACATATACTAAGTGGAGTATCTCGGATTTACGTACAGAATAATACCAAATGCTCCATGACCAGGTTGCTTATTCAGGGAAAGGGAATACTTAGTTGTAAAACTGAATGCATTCAACCAAAATGTGTCTTCAGCATTTCACCCAACCCCTCAAACAGATTGCAAGCTTGTCATTATGTTGGCTCTTACTCATAGTTACTTGTTTTAACCCAAAATAGGTTTAATCCAATTTCTGCATTGTTTTTAAAATGGCATGTAGACAAACAAATTGGTACATCTTGATTTTCAATGTTTTGTTTTCAATATCCACAAGTAAAACGTACACAGTTTCAAAGAAACGTTCAGAATTGTACATTTTGAAATTGTCTGATTTAAGATTAAACGTCAACACTTAAGGTCAACCCTGTTACTTCATTTGGGCACTTCAAAACAAATGTTATTTGTCACATGCGCCGAATACAACGGGTGTAGATTTAACCGCGAAATGCTTACAGCCCTTCACAACGATGCAAAGTTTAAAACATTTTGGGATTGTAACAAGAGGAATAGAATACACAATATACAGGAAGTACCAGATCAATGTGCAGCTATATACAGGAAGTACCAGATCAATCTGCAGCTATATACAGGAAGTACCAGATCAATCTGCAGCTATATACAGGAAGTACCAGTACCAGATCAAGGAGATAAATGTGCAGGGTAAAGTGACTAGGCATCAGGACAGACAATAATAAAATAAAGTACAGAGTAGCAGCAGAAGAGAGGAACAGTGTGTATATATATGCTTCCTAAATGACTTACTATAGTAATTTATTTGTTTAACATCTTGAGATGAGAAAACATGTTTTTATCAAGTTGTGTTGACAGAATGTTAACATTAGTTTAAATAAAAGTTACACTAACCAAAATATACTCAATTGGTGGCAGAACCCACACACTGTCATCAGCCCTAGGCTCAATGCCAACAAGGTATCCACACAGCCCTACTAACCTAGGCTCAATGCCAACAAAGTATCCACACAGCCCTACTAACCTAGGCTCAATGCCAACAAGGTATCCACACTCACTATTAACCTAGGCTCAATGCCAACAAGGTATCCACACAGCCCTACTAACCTAGGCTCAATGCCAACAAGGTATCCACACTCACTATGTCCTCTGTATACTGTTCTACCCCGTCTGTGAAAGGGTGTGACGCACTCTTGGTTGGAATGAGGTCCATGTCCATCTCAGCTTTTCTCTTACTTGGAGAAAAGGTCAGTGGAAGGCCTTTATCCTGTGGAACATGGGCCTTCATATCCAGCAACACGCTTCTGAGCTGTGAAGACAGGCCAGTCACGTACTGTTCCTCTTGGAGATGATAAGTGAGTTCTGTGATTTCTTTAAGATATCCTGCACATTGCCTCCGTAACCGCAGCAGCTTCCTAGAGGACCTCTTCTTTCCTCTTACAGATGGACCTTCGTATGGACGGTCAATGTTGGAGTCTCTGGTGGCCTGCTTGGTCTTAAACATGACATTTCTTATGTCACTGTCAGTGGGGTAATAGCGCCTGCGAGTAGGTGGAGGGGGCTGCTCTCCATGGAAAAGCTCTTCCACTACAAAGGTGTTCAGATGACACTTCATTTCAGTCATCTTTCTCACACCAGACAGAGTCAGCTGCTCTATCTTCTCTCTCAGCCTGGCATCTACAGCTTCCCGAACATAAGCTGCCTGTTGGAGAAAGAACACATGGGTTTATCATAAAGGGATCAGTGGGTAACTTAACCAACATATATAGATTAACCAACATATATAGATTCTATAGATATATTTACCTCTCCAACAACTGCATGTGAGCTGTGCTCAGAGAGGGAGGGGAACCTGACGCAGTAGACAACCTCTGCCTTCACGGAGCTGGGAGTTTCACTTAGTGCTGCCTTCAGAGTTTGGGAGGCCTCCTTTTTAGAGCGCACTGTACTTTCCTCAATCTAGACAAAAACAAAATGTGGTATTTGTTACATATCTACTGTTACTATGTAGTGTTAGGCTGATTCACAGGTTGTGTTTACACATCCAGCTCAATTCTGATACATTTTTTTTTTTTTTTTTTAAACAGACCAACAGTAGGCCTAGACCTTGATATAAGTTTTCATATTTACCTTAAAATCAGGAAAGCGGATAACTTGGGCGATGTTTATTATAGCCTTGCAGTCCACCTTTTTGGTATTTTGTGCCAGTTTCCGTCTCTTTACAAAGGCATGGTCTTCAAGCTACCGAAGATAATAAAAAATACATTCAGCTAATAATAATACATTTGACTTTTATAGCACTTTTCTAGACACCCAAAGCTTTTTTACAGTGTACATGGAAACTCACCACCCTAACCCCACCTACATACTCTTGCAATAAGTGCCATGGGATCTTTAGTGACCAGAGTTAGGACAGCCCTTTCAAGTCCCATCTTATTGAGGAACATTCCATTGTTAGTACTTCAACATGATTCTAATTAAATGTTATAAAGTGTATGGTGTAAATGACAGTGATCCGTCTCTTAACTTACTTCCTTCTTGTCTCTTTCAGCAGCATATTTCTCTTTGGCTTTTGTCTGTCTGTCTTTGCCCTGGTGGCATTCATACGTCTTTGTGCCAACAACTTGAAACGGAACACCATTGAATGGGATACTTTTACTCTCCCAGCTGAGTTTTTTCCGTGCCAAAGGCTGTGCATCTGTTAAAAAGGTCCAACAATATGATATATTACTATTAGAATGATAGGGAAACTAACAAAGTTCCTCTCTGGTCGAGTGCTTGGAATGGAATCTGTTATGCTAGCTAGCTAACTTAGCATCATTTTAGATGAGAGTAGCAAAAGTTAGCTAACGTTAATAGTTAAAAAAAAAAGACAAGACAACTTACCGTTTTGTCCGAAACTTTTGTCCTTTCCCAATGTTACGAATTTCAGTGACGTTGCCAATTCTTGTTCCCGAATGTATTTAGTTATTTCGTCCTCAAACTTAAACTCGAGATATGCCATTTCGAAAATGCGGCGTTAGCGAATATGTTCTTCTTCTTTGAGATTGGTTTGGCGGATCGCATCCAACCTTTAGATGCATACACTGCCACCTACTGTTCTTCTTCGATGAGGTTTACCGCTACCTACTAGACTGGAGTATAACTCCCTTATACTTTGCTAAAAATAACAAATACCCTACAATTTCACACTACACTCACAAAATAATAATTAAAAAATTATAATAAATACCATGCTCCACTATTGGGGTGGCAGGGTAGCCTAGTGGTTAGAGCGTTGAGCCAGTAACTGAAATGTTTCTAGATATAATCCCCAGGCTGACAAGGTAAAAATCTGTCGTTCTGCCCAAGGCAGTTAACCCACTGTTCCTAGGCCGTCATCGTAAATAATAATTTGTTCTTAACTGACTTGCCTAGTTAAATTTTAAAAAATTCAGGCCAACAGCCTGTAATGATGGGACACCACCACTTAACATACCCTGTAACTCTGATGTCAAGTCTCGCACACCCAAAGACCTCTCTGCAGCTGCCACCACAACTTCTACTTTCTGCGACTTACGTTCCATGCCTGCAGTTGATTACAATTACTATAAATGCCAAAACTCCAATCTTACTGAAACATACAGTTGAAGTCTGAAGTTTACATACACTTAGGTTGGAGTCATTAAAACTAATTTTTCAACCAATCCACAAATTTCTTGTTAACAAACTATAGTTTTGGCAAGTCAGTTAGGATATCTACTTTGTAGATATGTAGAAGTCATTTTTCCAACAATTGTTTACAGACAGATTATTTCACTGTATCAAAATTCCAGTGGGTCATAAATTGACTGTGCCTTTAAACAGCTTGGAAAATTCCAGAAAATGATGTCATGGCTTTAGACGCTTCTGATAGGCTAATTGACAAAATTTGAGTCAATTGGAGGTGTACCTGTGGATGTATTTCAAAGCCTACCTTCAAACTCAGTGCCTCTTTGCTTGACATCATGGGAAAATCAAAAGAAATCAGCTAAGACCTCAGATTTTTTATTTTTTGCCCTCCACAAGTCTGGTTCATCCTTGGGAGCAATTTCCAAACGCCTGAAGGTACCACGTTCATCTGTACAAACAATAGTACGCAAGTATGAACACCATGGGACCAGGCAGCCGTCAAACCGCTCAGGAAGGAGACGCGTTCTGTCTCCTAGAGATGAACGTACTTTGGTGTGAAAAGTGCAAATCAATCCCAGAACAACAGCAAAGGACCTTGTGAAGATGCTGGAGGAAACAGGTACAAAAGTATCTATATCCACTGTAAAACGAGTCCTATATCGACATAACCTGATAGGCCGCTCAGCAAGGAAGAAGCCACTGCTCCAAAACTGCCATAAAAAAAGCCAGACTACAGTTTGCAACTGCACATGGGGATAAAGATTGTACTTTTTGGAGAAATGTCCTCTGGTCTGATAGAAAAAAATAGAACTGTTCGGCCATAATGACCATCGTTATGTTTGGAGGAAAAATGGGGAGGCTGCATGCCGAAGAACACATCCCAACCGTGAAGCACGGGGTTGGCGGCATCATGTTGTGGGGGTGCTTTGCTGCAGGAGGGACTGGTGCACTTCACAAAATAAATGGCATCATGAGGGAGGAAAATTATGTGGATATATTGAAGCAACATCTCAAGACATCAGTCAGGAAGTTAAAGCTTGGTCGCAAATGGGTCTTCCAAATGGACAATGACCCCAAGCACACTTCCAAAGTTGTGACAAAATAGCTTAAGGACAACAAAGTCAAGGTATTGGAGTGGTCATCACAAAGCCCTGACCTCAATCCTATAGAAAATTTGTGGGTAGAACTGAAAAAGTGTGTGCGAGCAAGGAGGCCTACAAACCGGACTCAGTTACACCAGCTCTGTCAGGAGGAATGGGCCAGAATTCACCCAACTTATTGTGGGAAGCTTGTGGAAGGCTACCTGAAATATTTGACCCAAGTTAAACAATTTTAAAGGCACCAAATACTAATTGAGTGTATGTAAACTGACCCACTGATGAAAGAAATTAAATCTGAAATAAGTCATTCACTATTATTCTGACATTTCACATTCTTAAAATAAAGTGGTGATCGTAACTGACCTAAGACAGGGAATTTTTACTTGGATTAAATGTCAGGAATTGTGAAAAACTGAGTTTAAATGTATTTGGCTAAGGTGTATGTAAACTTCCGACTTCAACTGTTAATCACTTGTTGGTTTATCCCTCTGTACCGGTACAGATCTACTACTCACACCACTCTTCTCAGGATCCCTCCCCCTTGACCCATCTTCCTCTACTTTCTTCACTGCCTCAGCGTATGACAACTTCTGCACTACTATAACCCTGGAAACTTCAACCTGCTTCTCTCGCACGGGACATTTCTGATCCCCAGCCCAATGGGCACCCTTACAATTAACACATACCACTACTTTCCCCAATGCTACACATTCCTTTGCTTCATGCCCTTCTGCACACCTAGGAACCTCCCTCCTACACACTGCTGCCACATGCTCATAAGCTTGACACCTGTAACAACGTAATGTAGTCGGCAAAAAAGTTCGTACAGGAGAACTTTTATATATCTTAACATCACTTTGTTGGGCAAAGACTAAACATCAAAACCTAAAAGAACAATGACTTCTGTTTCTACACTTACGCACCAAACGACGAGCATCACAAACACCGGGAGTCTTCACCTTCAGTTGGTCAGCTTTTACCTCTACCCCAGTAATCACTCCTTTCAATGGCGCCCTTTTCTTGAGAGCAAAACAATTCACATCTTGTCTCCATTCATTTAACACGGAGTGCCTGCTCCCTCTGACCAGCAGAAACACAAACAATTATCACAAGGCCACTCTGGTTACCCTCAGTGATTCCACAGCACCCAACTCTGTTTTTACCCACCCTGAAACCACAACTGGATCAGCCAAAAGGCAGGGGTACACTTTTTCAAAAAACTTCACTGCTACTGTCACAGACTTGTCTTTATCCTGACTCTCGGTGCAAGCCTCGGGCTCCGAGAACTTCACTCCTACTGTCATAGACTCGTCTTTATCCTGACTCTCGGTGCCTCGGGCTCCAAGAACTTCACACCTACCACCTCCTTTCTCGCCATTTTTCACCGACTCAAGCTCACCCTCTTCCTCCCTCTCTCTCTTAGACCTCCTCTGCCACTCGTTTTCCCTCCATTCCTCCTCCCTATTCCAAGTATACGTCTCCTTATGATAATACTGCACTTCTCCTGACATACATCTTGTTCTTGCCTTGTCAAGGGACACCATTTAACCGGCTGTCACAATCTCCGTACAATCAGCACAAACCCCTTGGCGCCACCTACTGTTCTGGAGTGTGAGGCCAAATGTTATTCTTCTTCTTCTAACAAATGTTCTAGGGGCATGCTCCAACCTACTGTATTGGCTGTGTATCAGCCTACTATTACGTAGTTTGAATGAATTACACTTTGTGATTTAAAAAAATAAATACATATGACCTACCAACTAACCCTGTCCCATAGCCGTGGGAAGTAGGGGGGCCGAGGGTGCTGCAATTATAAAATAATGAATTTCAAAAAAATACACATCCCAAAAACTACATCCCAAAAAAGTGTATTTGCACCACCAACTGGACGGGGGTTGAAAATACAAGGTAAAAAGATCATCCATACGTGATGGGGGAAACTAACTTCATCCACACAACTAAAATAGTAAATTGACAAAAAACAAAACTCACATTTTTTCAATCTATATCTCCTTACTCACACTGAGAGGCAATCCCACAAATTGAATGGACATGCTGCTACCTACTGTACGGGTGGTGAACTGGAGAAGAAAAAAAACTGCGGAAAGGGGAATAAATCGACGTCACCAAAAAAAGACGTACAAATGTTGTATTTATTTATTTTAATTAGAACCTCTGGCTGTAAAATGTATACGTCATCACACTCCCTTATCTGATTGGTCATTGCCCGCATACCGTAAACCGGTGTTTTGATACTGATGGTATGTCGGGACAGATGGTCTGTTTACGTTTCTACCGTTGTGGCTAGATTTGGTGGTAATGTCAGGGACAACCATTGTTGACAACTGTAGAATTGTAGCTAAACCCTTTTCCTAACCTTAACCTAATTTTTGCTTTATTAGTGTAAACGTTACTATGCTACCTTTTTGTTACACAAAAAAAACGTTGTTTCCTTAGTTTGTCCTGGTGGTGGGTGATTCTCAACTTCTATAGTGGATGATATTGTGGTGGGTGATTCTCACCTTCCAGATTTAGTGGATGATATTGTGGTGGGTGATTCTCATCTTCCTTCCTTAGTGGATGATATTGTGGTGAGTGATTCTCACCTTCCAGATCTAGTGGATGATATTGTGGTGGGTGATTCTCACCTTCCAGATTTAGTAATTATGCACCACACAACTGCCTCAGCAATACTGTAATGCAAACGCAGCGTTCCATCGGAAATGAATGTACTTCTGGTGTACCAACACCGGGGGGAAAAATGTTGGTGTGATCGAGGCGTCGTCCTGGTCTGTTTCGCAACCGTTCCCGGAAGTATCGCGATGTTGCGTCTCTAGGTTTAGAAACTGCTAGTACACTGCTTAATATCTATGGTGGAAAACGCTATATTTTCGAAATGGCATATCACGAGTTCAAGTTTGAGGACCAAATAACAAAATACATTCGAGAACAAGAATTGGAAACGTCACTGAAATTCATAACATTGAGAAAGGACAAAAGTTTTGGGCAAAAGGGTAAGTTGTCTTTAAAAACATATACATGTATATAGCCTAAATAGCTAACATGAGGTAGCTAGTAGCTTACTTTTGCTACTCATCTAAAATGACCTAAAGCTGATGATACACTAGCCCAATAAATTAGACCTTTTCATTAATTACTGTTGAAATAACTAAGTTACTTACGTGACGGCTAATGATACACTGGCCATTTCTGGGGGGGCAATATTGCTATGCAATGTTGCTGGCAACGGAGTGGGGTTTGCCCGTCTCAGTCATTCCATGTTCGGTGTCATCAGCTGAAGGACGGACGTTGAACCGAAGCCCTTGCTAAAGGCGTCGGGATTCTTCCCAGCCGAAACATTTCGGAAAAGTTCGTGCATATATTATGACATTTTGGCTTTTTTGTTCGTCTTGGAAATTGTTTCCAAAACGAAGTTAGTTCATCTGTGCTGTTTACAGTATAAGCATAGTGGGCAGAACAAGCAAGTGGGCAAAGCCAAGCACAAACTCAATTCGACCTTCCACTCCTAAACGCAATTTTTTAAAACTTTGGCAAAGCTTCAAGTCTATAAAACTTAGCGCACTGTGCTCGTAACATATTGTACTTTTTGGACAGAACAATGTATTGAGATCAGATGTTTAATCGACGAGAAAATTAGCAGAATGTCGGCCCAGTTTCAGCTACTTCCATCCGCTCCCACTACCCGCGACTGGACTTCCTCTCACTACCATATTTGGTGGTGAGAAAACGTTCTTAATAAGGGACGCTGCAGCTGTATAGCCCCTATGACGTGTCTGGTTTACCCTTTCGGTTCTGTGGTTCGGGCAAACAAATTTTTTTTCTAGAGGCTAGCCGAAGTCTAAGCCACTTTTTTATCGGTGATTGGTCAACAGTAATGATTGTACAATAACGGTTACATTCCAAAAACACTCTCCCCTCAGCCCTCAAGTTAAGTGGACACTTCTGATGACGTGTGTTGTGTTTTCAGTCACTGGTAGCTTGTGGGCACTTTATATGTGCTACAGTCAATTATGATCATGTCAAATCACACTATTTGTCACATGCACCGATCACAACAAGTGTAGACCTTACCGTGAAATGCTTACTTACAAGCCCTTAACCAACAGTGCAGTTCAAGAAGAGTTAAGAAAATATTTGCCAAATAAACTAAAATAATAAAAAGTAACACAATAACATAACAATAACGAGGCTATATACAGGAGGTACCAGTACAGAGTCAGTGTGCGGGGGTACAGGTTAGAGGTAATTTGTACATCTAGGTAGGGGTGAAGTGACTATGCATAGATAATAAATAGCGAGTAGGAGCTGTGTACAAAACAAATGGAGGGGGTCAATGTAATAGTCCGGTGGCCATTTAATTAATTGTTCAGCAGTCTTATGGCTCGGGCTTTCCTCTGACACAGCCTATTATATAGGTCCTGGGTTGCAGGTGATGTACTGGGCCGTACGCACTACCCTCTGTAGCGCCTTATGGTCAGATGCCGAGCAGTTGCCATACCAGGCGGTGATGCAGCCGGTCAGGATGCTCTCAATGGTGCAGCTGAAAAACTTTTTGAGGATCTGGGGACCCATGCCAAGTCTTTTTAGTTTCCTGAGGGGAATAGGCTTTGTCGTGCCCTCTTCACGACTGTCTTGGTGTGATGGACCATTCTAGTTTGTTGTTGATGTTAACACCAAGGAACTTGAAGCTCTCAACCTGCTCCACTACAGCCCCATCGATGAGAATGGGGGCGTGCTCGGTCCTCCTTTTCCTGTAGTCCACAATCATCTCCTTAGTCTTGGTTACGTTGAGGGATAGGTTGTTATTCTGGCACCACCCGGCCAGTTCTCTGACCTCCTCCCTATAGGCTGTCTCTTCGTTGTCGGTGATCAGGCCTACCACTGTTGTGTCGTCAGCAAACTTAATGATGGTGTTGGAGTCGTGTTTGGCCACACAGTCGTGGGTGAACAGGGAGTACAGGAGGGGACTAAGTACACACCCCTGAGGGGCCCCAGTGTTGAGGATCAGTGTGGCAGACATGTTGTTGCCTACCCTTACCACCTGGGGGCAGCCTGTCAGGAAGTCCAGGATCCAGTTGCAGAGGGAGGTGTTTAGTCCCAGGGTCCTTAGCTTAGTGATGAGCTTCATGGGCACTATGGTGTTGAATGTTGAGCTGTAGTCAATGAACAGCATTCTCACATAGGTGTTCCTTTTGTCCAGGTGGGAAAGGGCAGTGTGGAGTGCGATTGAGATTGCGTCATCTGTGGATTTGTTGGGGCGGTATACAAATTGGAGTGGGTCTAGGGTATCCGAGAGGATGCTGTTGATGTGATAATCAGCCTTTCAAAGAACTTCATGGCTACCGACGTGAGCGCTATGGGGCGGTAATAATTTAGGCAGGTTGTCTTCGCTTCCTTGGGCACAGGGACTATGGTGGTCTGCTTGAAACATGTAGGTATTATAGACTGTCAGGGAGAGGTTGATAATGTCAGTGAAGACACTTGCCAGTTGGTCCGCGCATGCTTTGAGTACACGTCCTGGTAATCCATCTGGCCCAGTGGCTTTGTGAATGTTGACCTGTTTAAAGGTCTTGCTCACATCGGCTACCGAGAGTGTTATCACACAGTCATCCAGAACAGCTGGTGCTGTCGTGCATGCTTCAGTGTTGCTTGCTTCGAAGTGAGCATAAAAGGCATTTAGCTCGTCTGGTAGGCTTGCGTCACTGGGCAGCTCGCGTCTGGGTTTCCCTTTGTAGTCCGTAAGAGTTTTCAAGCCCTGCCACATCCGACGAGCGTCAGAGCCGGCGTAGTAGGATTCAATCTTAATCCCGTATTGACGATTTGCCTGTTTGATGGTTTGTCGGAGGGCATAGCGGGATTTCTTATAGATTTCTTATAGCAGGAAAGGGGGACCAAGTTCATATTAATACCCATGATTTTTGGAATGAGATGTTCGACGAGCAGGTGTCCACATTTTTTGGGGATCGTGTAGTGTATAAGGTCCTTTGACCATAAAGAGTAATGGTAGACTCACCTACACTCCTTAAGAGTACATTGGTTGCAGCAACCAATGCTGCCATGGCAACGATGCTCAACTTTATTGCCTCAAAATTGCTAGTGCATCATCAGCATAAGGGATCCATTTCAAGAACAGATGAGTTATTTGACAGAGCAACTTTGTTAGTTTCCCTACAAGCCTATCATTCTAATAGTAATATATCATATTGTTGACCTTTTTAACAGATGCACAGCCTTTGGCACGGAAAAAACTCAGCTGGGAGAGTAAAAGTATCCCATTCAATGGTGTTCCGTTTCAAGTTGTTGGCACAAAGACGTATGAATGCCACCAGGGCAAAGACAGACAGACAAAAGCCAAAGAGAAATATGCTGCTGAAAGAGACAAGAAGGAAGTAAGTTCAGAGACGGATCACTGTCATTTACACCATGCACTTTATAACATTTAATTAGAATCATGTTGAAGTACTAACAATGGAATGTTCCTCAATAAGATGGGACTTTAAAGGGTTGTCCTAACTCTGGTCACTAAAGATCCCATGGCACTTATTGCAAGAGTATGTAGATGGGGTTAGGGTGGTGAGTTTCCCTGTACACTGTAAAGAGCTTTGGGTGTCTACAAAAGTGCTATATACAGTACCAGTCGAAAGTTTGGACACACCTAATCATTCCAGGGTTTTTCTTTATTTTTACTATTTTATACATTGTGGAATTATAGTGAAGACATCAACTATGAAATAACACATGGAATCATATAGTAACCATATAGTAACCAGTGTTAAACAAATCAAAATATATTTCAGATACTTCAAAGTAGCCACCCTTTGCCTTGATGACAGTTTTGCACACTCTTGGCATTCTCTCAACCAGCTTCATGAGGTAGTCACCTGGAATGCATATCAATTAACAGATGTGACTTGTTAAAAGTTAATTTGTGGAATTTCTTTCCTTCTTTATGCGTTTGAGCCAATCAGTTGTGTTGTGACAAGGTAGGGGTGGTATACAGAAGATAGCCTTATTTGGTAAAAGACCAAGTCCGTATTATGGCAAGAACAGCTCAAATAAGCAAAGACAAACGACAGTCCATCATTACTTTAAGACATGAAGGCCAGTCAATTCAGAAAATGTAAAGAATTTTGAAAGTTTCTTCAAGTGCAGTTGCAAAAACCATCAAGCGCTACGATGAAACTGTTTCTTGAGGACCACCACAGGAAAGGAAGACCCAGTGTTACCTCTGCTGCAGAGGATACGTTCATTAGAGTTTCCAGCCTCAGAAATTGCAGCCCAAATTATTGCATAACAGACTTCAAGTAACAGACTCATCTCAACATCAACTGTTCAGAGGAGACTGCGTGAATCAGGCCTTCATGGTCGAATAGCTGCAAAGAAACCACTACTAAAGGACACCAATAATAAGAAGAGACTTGCTGGGGCCAATAAACACCAGCAATGGACATTAGACAAGGTGGAAATCTGTCCTTTGGTCTGATGAGTCCAAATTTAAGATTTTTGGTTCCAACTGCCGTGTCTTTGTGAGACGTAGAGTAGGTGAACGGATGATCTCTGCATGTGTGGTTCCCACAGTGAAGCATGGAGGAGGAGGAGGTGTGATGGTGTGGGGGTGCTTTGCTGGTAACACTGTCAGTGATTTTATTTAGAATTCAAGGCACACTTAACCAGTATGGCTACCACAGCATTCTGCAGCGATATGCCATTCCATCTGGTTTGCGCTTAGTGGGACTATCATTTGTTTTAACAGGACAATGACCAAACACACATCCAGGCTGTGTAAGGGCTATTTGACCAAGAGAGTGATGGAGTGCTGCAGCAGATGACCTGGCCTCCACAATCACGCAACCTCAACCCAATTGAGATGGTTTGCAATGAGTTGGACCGCAGAGTGAAGGAAAAGCAGCCAACAAGTTCTCAGCATATGTGGGAACTCTCAAGACTGTTGGAAAAGCATTCCAGGTGAAGCTGGTTGAGAGAATGCCAAGAGTGTGCAAAACTGTCATTAAGGCAAAGGGTGGCTACTTTGAAAAATCAAAAATATATTTGGAATTGTTTAACACTTTTTTGGTGACTATGTGATTCCATATGTGTTATATCATAGGTTTGATGTCTTCACTATTATTCTACAATGTAGAAAATAGTACAAATTGAATGAGTAGCTGTGTCCAAACTTTTGACTGGTACTGGAAGTCCAATTCTTTTAAAAATTATTATTAAATGTTTTGCCATCTTCCATAGCTTGAAGACCATACCTTTCTACAGAAACGGAAACTGGTACAAAATACCAAAAAGGTGGACTGCAAGGCTATAATCAACATCGCCCACGTTATTCGCTTTCCTGATTTTAAGGTAAATATGAAAACGTTTTAAGGCCTACAGTTGGTCAAAGTCTAAGGCCGTGTTTACACAGGCAGCCCATTTACAATTATGGGCAAAAGAGCTGATCTGATTGGTGAAAAGATCAATTAGTAGGGAAAAAAGATCAGAATTGGACTGTCTGTGTGAATCAGCCTAACACTGTACATAGTAACAGTAGATATGTAACAAATACCACTTTTTTTTTTGTCTAGATTGAGGAAAGTACAGTGTGCTCTAAAAAGGAGGCCTCCCAAACTCTGAAGGCAGCACTAAGTGAAACACCCAGCTCCGTGAAGGCAGAGGTTGTCTACTGCGTCAGGTTCCCCTCCCTCTCTGAGCACAGCTCACATGCAGTTGTTGGCGAGGTAAATATATCTATAGAATCTATATAATAGAGTGTTGGTTAAGTTACCCACTGACTCCTTTATGATAAACCCATGTGTTCTTTCTCCAACAGGCAGCTTATGTTCGGGAAGCTGTAGATGCCAGGCTGAGAGAGAAGATTGAGCAGCTGACTCTGTCTGGTGTGAGAAAGATGACTGAAATGAAGTGTCATCTGAACACCTTTGTAGTGGAAGAGCTTTTCCATGGAGAGCAGCCCCCTCCACCTACTCGCAGGCGCTATTACCCCACTGACAGTGACATAAGAAATGTCATGTTTAAGACCAAGCAGGCCACCAGAGACTCCAACATTGACCGTCCATACGAAGGTCCATCTGTAAGAGGAAAGAAGAGGTCCTCTAGGAAGCTGCTGCGGTTACGAGGGCAATGTGCAGGATATCTTAAAGAGATCACAGAACTCACTTATCATCTCCAAGAGGAACAGTACGTGACTGACCTGTCTTCACAGCTCAGAAGCGTGTTGCTGGATATGAAGGCCCATGTTCCACAGGATAAAGGCCTTCCACTGACCTTTTCTCCAAGGAAGAGAAAAGCTGAGATGGACATGGACCTCCTACCAACCAAGAGTGTGTCACACCCTTTCACAGACGGGGTAGAACAGCATACAGAGGACATAGTGAGTGTGGATACCTTGTTGGCATTGAGCCTAGGGCTGAGGACCGAGTGTGTGGGTCCTTCCACAAATTGAGTATATTTTGGGTAGTGTAACTTTTTTTTCAACTAATATTACCATTCTGTTAACACAACTTGATAACCGGGGGGGGGGGGGGGGTCAAGAGGGGGATGCAATCTTAGGGCAGGTTAGTGTTGAATCTTGTTCTGGAGGCAGCTCTGCAGAGTGCTCACCAGCTGGCACAGTCATAAAATCTGATTTTAAACCTAATTGTTAGCCACACTGCTAACCCTAATTTCTAACCTTAAATTAGCTTTTTGAGCCTCATTTTTGTTTGTATGAGTTTTGACAACATACATTGCGTTCGGAAAGTATTCAGACACCTTCCCTTTTTCCACATTTTGTTACGTTACAGCCTTATTCTAAAATGGATTAAATTTGTTATTTTCCTCATTAATCTACACACAATACCCCATAATGACTAAGCAAAAACAGGTCTAGAAATGTTAGCAATTATTTGAAATATGACATTTACATAAGTATTCAGACCCTTTACTCAGTACTTTGTTGAAGCACCTTTGGCAGCGATTACAGCCTAGAGTCTTCTTGGGTATGACACTACAAGCTTGGCACACGTGTATTTGGGGAGTTTCTCCCATTCTTCTCTGCAGATCCTCTCAAGCTCTGTCAGGTTTGATGGGGAGCGTCGCTGCACAGCTATTTTCAGGTCTCTCCAGAGATGTTCGATCGAATTCAAGTCCGGGCTCTGGCTGGGCCACTCAAGGACATTCAGAGACTTCTGAACACTCCTATGTTGTCCTGTTGGAAGGTGAACCTTCGCTCCAGTCTGAGGTCCTGAGCGCTCTGGAGCAGGTTTTCATCAAGGATCTCTCTGTACTTTTCTCAGTTCATCTTTCCCTTGATCCTGACTAGTCTCCTAGTCCCTGCCGCTGAAAAACATCCTCACAGCATGATGCTGCCACCGCCATGCTTCACTGTAGGGATGGTGCTAGGTTTCTTCCAGGTGTGATGCTTGGCATTCAAGCCAAAGAGTTCAATCTTGGTTTCATCAGACCAGAGAATCTTGTTTCTCATGGTCTGAGAGTCCTTTAGGTGCCTTTTGGCAAACTCCAAGCGGGCTGTCATGAGTGTGTTATTGAGGAATGGCTTCCATCTGGCTACTCTACCATGAAGGCCTGATTGGTGGTGCTGCAGAGATGGTTGTCCTTCTGGAATGTTCTCCCATCTCCACAGAGGAACTCTGGATCTCTGTCAGAGTGACCATCGGGTTCTTGATCACCTCCCTGACCAAGGCCCTTCTCCCCCGGTTGCTCAGTTTGGCCGGGCAGCCAGCTCTAGGAAGAGTCTTGGTGGTTCCAAACTTCTTTAGTTTTAAGAATAATGGAGGCCACTGTGTTCTTGGGGATCACAAGAATGCCTCAGACATTTTTTGGTACCCTTCCCCAGATCTGTGCCTCGACACAATCATGTCTCGGAGCTCTACAGACAATTCCTTCGCCCTCATGGCTTGGTTTTTGCTCTGACATGCACTGTCAACTGTGGGACCTTATATAGACAGGTGTGTGCCTTTCCAAATCATGTCCAATCAACTGAATTTACCACAGCTGGACTCCAATAAAGTTGTAGAATCATCTCAAGGATGATCAATGGAAACATGATGCACCTGAGCTCAGTTTTGAGTCTCATAGCAAAGGGTTAGAATATTTATTTACATTTCTAAAAACCTGTTTTCGCGTTTGTCATTTTGGGTTATTGTGTGTAGATTGAAGAGGACAAATAATTTAATCAATTTTAGAATAAGGCTGTAATGTAACAAAATGTAACAAGACAAAGTGAATTCACTGTAGCCAATTTGGACTTTGCAGCTGGTCTATCTAAGGGGAAATGGCTCCGTTCTGCCTCCAGGACAAGAATCATGACAAGCGTCAACCTGCTATCTGAGGTGGGAGGGGTCTGAAATATTGCATAGATGGCTAGCCCACCTTAACTCAAACATTTGAATGTGCTTAATCAGTTTGTAACAAAGGTGTTCATATGCAGCAGTCTTAACCCTTAGCACATACCACTCCTGTACTGTATCAATGTCATGGCTCTTCTATTTGGGGGGTATAATTTTGCAGGCACAGAGAAGGGTAGTTTGTGTAGTTTGCCACATGTTTCAGTTCAGAGGGATTTGAGAGTAGGAACAGTCTTGGGCCAAAGGGAATCATCCAGAACTGTTGTAAACGTGGGCATGTCCATAACACCAAGGTGCCTCTGTCCTGGTTGCATCCCCAGCAGTCAGGAGAGTTCAGTAGAACCTGTGGATGGTTGTCAACGGAGATAGCCTTGACCGCAGCTCTCTTGCAACGTTCTTATTGGACCTCAGTATGTTTTGCCATTCCTCATCTGTGAAGGATACGTCCATAGGGCTCCCGAGTGGCACAGCGGTCTAAGGCACTGCATCTCAAGTCTTGAAGCGTCACTACAGACACCCTGGTTCGATTCCAGGCTGTATCACAGCGGTCTAAGGCACTGCATCTCAGTGGTTGAGGCGTCACTACAGACACCCTGGTTCGACTCCAGGCTGTATCACAACTGGCTGTGATTGGGAGTCCCATAGGGCGGCGCACAATTGGCCCAGTGTCGTCCGGGTATGGCTGGTGTAGGCAGTCATTGTAAATAAGAATTTGTTCTTAACTGACTTGCCTAGTTAAATAAAGGTTAAATAAAGTATTTTCCCATGCAATCTGATTGGGGACTTAAGGTTGAGTAGAGTATATTATAATATGAGACCTTGTCTCCTTTCCCATAGTGTTCAATGATCTTCATAGAGATATCTGATGAAACGGGTGGTCCAGGGATATCTGATGAAACGGGTGGTCCAGGGATATCTGATGAAACGGGTGGTCCAGGCTCCAGGGATATCTGATGGAACGGGTGGTCCAGGGATATCTGATGGAACGGGTGGTCCAGGCTCCAGGGATATCTGATGAAATGGGTGGTCCAGGCCCCAGGGATATCTGATGAAACGGGTGGTCCAGGCTCCAGGGATATCTGATGAAACGGGTGGTCCAGGCCCCAGGGATATCTGTTGAAACGGGTGGTCAGGCCCCAGGGATATCTGATGAAACGGGTGGTCCAGGGCCCAGGGATATCTGATGGAACGGGTGGTCCAGGCCCCAGGGATATCTGATGAAATGGGTAGTCCAGGCCCCAGGGATACCACTCCTGTACTGTATCAATGTCATGGCTGATGAAACGGGTGGTCCAGGCCCCAGGGATATCTGATGAAACGGGTGGTCCAGGCCCCAGGGATATCTGATGAAACGGGTGGTCCAGGCCCCAGGGATATCTAATGAAACGGGTGGTCCAGGCCCCAGGGATATCTAATGAAACGGGTGGTCCAGGCCCCAGGGATATCTGATGGAATGGGTGGTCCAGGCCGCCGGGCATAGCGTGTGCCTTAGCTGTAGGTGTTTCCAGAAGTACAGTGTCTCTGTGTGGACCGTAACAGGGTTGAAGTTTTATCTTAAATCAGCCAAAAAATCTGCCAATTTCAAAAAGTTCTGTGAAACAGTATTACTTGTAGATTTTGAAAGTAAAAATCTAAAATCAAGATGTCAATTGTTTGTCTACATGCAATGTAAAAAACAATGCAGATATTGGAGTAAACCTATTTTGGGTTAAGACAAGTAACTATGAGTAAGGGCCAACATCCAAAACCTATTTCTCCTCAGGAGACTGAAAAGATTTGGCATGGGTCCTCAGATCCTCAAAAGGTTTTACAGCAGCACCATCGAGAGCATCCTGACAGGTGGCATCACTGCCTTGTATGGCAACTGCTCAGCCTCCGACTGCTAGGGACTACAGAGGGTAGTGCGTACGGCCCAGTACATCACCGGGGCCAAGCTTCGTGCTATCCAGGACCTCTATACCAGGCGGTGTCAGAGGAAGGCCCTAAAAATTGTCAAACACTCCAGCCACCCAAGTCATAGACTTTTCTCTGTTCTCTCTGCTACAGCACCGGCAAGGTTGTACCCACAACCCCCCCCCCCCCCCCCCTCCCCCCACGCTGCTGCTACTCTCTGTTATTATCTATGCATAGCCACTTTAATATCCCTATCTGCATGTACATAATTACCTCAATTACCTCAACACCGGTGCCCCCACACATTGACTCTGAACCGGTACCCCCTGTATATAGCCCCGCTATTGTTATTTACTGCTGCTCTTTAATTTTTTGTTTTTCTTAAAACTGCATTGTTGGTTAAGGGGCTTGTAAAGTAAGCATTTCAGTGTAAGGTCTACTACACCTGTTGTATTCGGCGCATGTGACTAATAAAATGTGATTTGATTTGAACATCAGCTTGCAAGCTGAGTTTGAATATGAAATCCTTCTGACAGAACAATGTGTAGCACAGGAGGGGTCTGAAATCTGAGTTTTGAAGGTTTACAAAAGGAGTTCCCCAGGGCTCAATGTTAGGTCCGATCTTTTTTTACACTGTATTTAAATGATATAGGGAAGACTGTTGACTGCAAATCTTCATCTGTATGCTGATGACACCACGATGCTGTTCAAAAGCAACTTTTTCCAATTGAAACTTGTGCTTTTAATGCAAAGCAAGAGTAAATGAATGTTTTTCTCTTCTCTGAAAGTAGACAGGTGGAGTCACTTTCAGATTTTAACTCTAAAAGGCCAGCAAATTGATAGTGTTACCTTGTAAGTAACTTGGGATTAGGTTCGATGAAAAGCTGAATTTTAAACGGCACATTTAATAACTTGACCAAGAAACTGAAGTTGAAATTGGGTTTTTATTTTAAGGAACAAATCTTGTTTTTCAATGTCAGTCAGAAAGGATCTTATTCAAAGCACTTTTTTTTAAACTCTGTGCTGGATTATGGTGATATTGTCGTTATGCAGGCCTCAGCAAGTAGGCCTACTTTAACTCTGAATACAGTGCATTATGGTCAGGGCCAGATTAATGCAGGGGTTTACTGGGGCTGAAACCCCTGGGCCCAAGGTGGGGGGCCCAAGAGGCAGCAAAACAAAATCCAGTCTATATTATGTACTGGCGCCTACGATTTCTTAATCTGGCCCTGATTATAGGGGTTTTCAGAAGGGGTTTCACAAAGTCGATTCTGCCCCCCCCCCTCTGCTTTAAGATGCATCACCAATGCAAGATCCCTCACCCTTCACTGTGAGTTGTATGCCTTGGTGTAATGGACCGTTCCATCCACCAGGAGGCGAAAGCACTGGTAGCATTGATAGGACAACTCCCTGTGTATCTCTTTGTTCCTTACTGACCAGATTAGTCACTCGTGCCCCGTTGACTTGCTAGTCGGAACTAGGAAACTGATTTATTTCCCGACTTACTGATTGGTTGAATGTGGCACGTGTATAACTACAACCAGTTAGTCTGAAATTCAGAGGTTCCTAGTTCCGACTACCACATGAACACGGCATCAATACAGTCTTGGTTCACAGTCTCTGCTGTCCTTGTCTGTTCCTCAGGCTAGAACTGACCTGTCCTTGTCTGTTCCTCAGGCTAGAACTGACCTGTCCTTGTCTGTTCCTCAGGCTAGAACTGAGCTGTCCTTGTCTGTTCCTCAGGCTAGAACGGACCTGTCCTTGTCTGTTCCTCAGGCTAGAACTGACCTGTCCTTGTCTGTTCCTCAGGCTAGAACTGAGCTGTCCTTGTCTGTTCCTCAGGCTAGAACTGAGCTGTCCTTGTCTGTTCCTCAGGCTAGAACTGACCTGTCCTTGTCTGTTCCTCAGGATAGAACGGACCTGTCCTTGTCTTTTCCTTCCTTCTAGAACTGACCTGTCCTTGTCTGTTCCTCAGGCTACAACTGACCTGTCCTTGTCTGTTCCTCAGGCTAGAACTGACCTGTCCTTGTCTGTTCCTCAGGTTAGAACTGAGCAGTCCTTGTCTGTTCCTCAGGTTAGAACTGACCTGTCCTTGTCTGTTCCTCAGGATAGAACTGACCTGTCCTTGTCTGTTCCTCAGGCTAGAACTGACCTGTCCTTGTCTGTTCCTCAGGCTAGAACTGACCTGTCCTTGTCTGTTCCTCAGGCTAGAACTGACCTGTCCTTGTCTGTTCCTCAGGCTAGAACTGACCTGTCCTTGTCTGTTCCTCAGGCTAGAACTGACCTGTCCTTGTCTGTTCCTCAGGCTAGAACTGACCTGTCCTTGTCTGTTCCTCAGGCTAGAACTGACCTGTCCTTGTCTGTTCCTCAGGCTAGAACTGACCTGTCCTTGTCTGTTCCTCAGGCTAGAACTGACCTGTCCTTGTCTGTTCCTCAGGTTAGAACTGACCTGTCCTTGTCTGTTCCTCAGGATAGAACTGAGCTGTCCTTGTCTGTTCCTCAGGATAGAACTGATCTGTCCTTGTCTGTTCCTCAGGTTAGAACTGACCTGTCCTTGTCTGTTCCTCAGGTTAGAACTGACCTGTCCTTGTCTGTTCCTCAGGATAGAACTGACCTGTCCTCGTCTGTTCCTCAGGCTAGAACTGACCTGTCCTCGTCTGTTCCTCAGGCTAGAACTGACCTGTCCTCGTCTGTTCCTCAGGCTAGAACTGACCTGTCCTCGTCTGTTCCTCAGGCTAGAACTGACCTGTCCTCGTCTGTTCCTCAGGCTAGAACTGACCTGTCCTTGTCTGTTCCTCAGGATAGAACTGACCTGTCCTTGTCTGTTCCTCAGGCTAGAACTGACCTGTCCTTGTCTGTTCCTCAGGCTAGAACTGACCTGTCCTTGTCTGTTCCTCAAGCTAGAACTGACCTGTCCTTGTCTGTTCCTCAGGCTAGAACTGACCTGTCCTCGTCTGTTCCTCAGGCTAGAACTGACCTGTCCTCGTCTGTTCCTCAGGCTAGAACTGACCTGTCCTCGTCTGTTCCTCAGGCTAGAACTGACCTGTCCTCGTCTGTTCCTCAGGCTAGAACTGACCTGTCCTCGTCTGTTCCTCAGGATAGAACTGACCTGTCCTCGTCTGTTCCTCAGGATAGAACTGACCTGTCCTCGTCTGTTCCTCAGGATAGAACTGACCTGTCCTCGTCTGTTCCTCAGGATAGAACTGACCTGTCCTCGTCTGTTCCTCAGGATAGAACTGACCTGTCCTCGTCTGTTCCTCAGACTAGAACTGACCTGTCCTCGTCTGTTCCTCAGGCTAGAACTGACCTGTCCTTGTCTGTTCCTCAGGCTAGAACTGACCTGTCCTTGTCTGTTCCTCAGGCTAGAACTGACCTGTCCTTGTCTGTTCCTCAGGCTAGAACTGACCTGTCCTTGTCTGTTCCTCAGGCTAGAACTGACCTGTCCTTGTCTGTTCCTCAGGCTAGAACTGACCTGTCCTTGTCTGTTCCTCAGGCTAGAACTGACCTGTCCTTGTCTGTTCCTCAGGCTAGAACTGACCTGTCCTTGTCTGTTCCTCAGGCTAGAACTGACCTGTCCTTGTCTGTTCCTCAGGCTAGAACTGATCTGTCCTTGTCTGTTCCTCAGGCTAGAACTGACCTGTCCTTGTCTGTTCCTCAGGCTAGAACTGACCTGTCCTTGTCTGTTCCTCAGGCTAGAACTGACCGGTCCTTGTCTGTTCCTCAGGCTAGAACTGACCGGTCCTTGTCTGTACCTCAGGCAAGAACTGAGCTGTCCTTGTCTGTTCCTCAGGCTAGAACTGAGATGGGGAAAACCAATATTTTTCCCATAATTCCCCTTCATCCTGGAACATTCTTCAAAATATATTAAAGTCAGAGTCTATTTTTAACACTCTGATCGAAGCCAATGTTTTTGATGGCCTCAGTTTTTCATCTGTATCTGTAACTTGTTGATACTTAGTATTTTATGATATATTTTTTGACATTTTATGGCCATTTCCCTGTTTTGCCTTCTTGGTCGTTCTTTGCAAAAGAGGTTTCTAGCAGCAATGGATCTTAGGACTACCTGGTTAAATAAATAAAACACTGCATTTAGAACGGTTGGTTTTATTGTAGATAATAAATAACCACATCATTAATTGATTGCTAGATGACCAATACGTGTTGCGGTAGGTACATAAATACGTGTTGCGGTAGGTATACAAATACGTGTTGCGGTAGGTATACAAATACGTGTTGCGGTAGGTATACAAATACGTGTTGCGGTAGGTATACAAATACGTGTTGCGGTAGGTATACAAATACGTGTTGCGGTAGGTACATAAATACGTGTTGCGGTAGGTATACAAATACGTGTTGCGGTAGGTATACAAATACGTGTTGCGGTAGGTATACAAATACGTGTTGCGGTAGGTATACAAATACGTGTTGCGGTAGGTATACAAATACGTGTTGCGGTAGGTATACAAATACGTGTTGCGGTAGGTATACAAATACGTGTTGCGGTAGGTATACAAATACGTGTTGCGGTAGGTATACAAATACGTGTTGCGGTAGGTACATAAATACATGTTGCGGTAAGTATACAAATACGTGTTGCGGTAGGTATACAAATACGTGTTGCGGTAGGTATACAAATACGTGTTGCGGTAGGTATACAAATACGTGATGCGGTAGGTATATAAATACGTGTCGCGGTAGGTATACAAATACGTGTCGCGGTAGGTATACAAATACGTGTCGTGGTAGGTATACAAATACGTGATGCGGTAGGTATATAAATATGTGTCGCGGTAGGTATACAAATACGTGTCGCGTTAGGTATATAAATACGTGTCGCGGTAGGTATACAAATACGTGTCGCGGTAGGTATACAAATACGTGTCGCGGTAGGTATACAAATACGTGTCGCGGTAGGTATACAAATACGTGTTGCGGTAGGTAGGTATACAAATACGTGTCGCGGTAGGTATACAAATACGTGTCGCGGTAGGTATACAAATACGTGTCGCGGTAGGTACACAAATACGAGTCGCGGTAGGTATACAAATATGTGTCGCGGTAGGTATACAAATACGTGCCTTGATATAAATACGTGTCGCGGTATGTCGGGACCACGGACATTAAAAGGGTCGGGACTGATGGCCTGTTTACGTGTCTACTGTTGTGGCTAGGTGGTGTAGGCCTACAGCTCCATGGTACGCAGCATCATCTGGATATGTTTTTAACCTTCATTTAACTTGGCAAGTCAGTTAAGAACAAATTCTTATTTACAATCACGGCCGGTTGTGATACAGCCTGGAATGGAACCAGGGTGTCTGTAGTGACTCCTCTAGCACTGAGATGCAGAGCCTTAGACCGATGTGATACAGCCTGGAATGGAACCAGGGTGTCTGTAGTGACTCCTCTAGCACTGGGATGCAGAGCCTTAGACCGCTGTGATACAGCCTGGAATGGAACCAGGGTGTCTGTAGTGACTCCTCTAGCACTGGGATGCAGAGCCTTAGACCGCTGTGATACAGCCTGGAATGGAACCAGGGTCTGTAGTGACTCCTCTAGTACTGGGATGCAGAGCCTTAGACCGCTGTGATACAGCCTGGAATGGAACCAGGGTCTGTAGTGACGCCTCTAGCACTGAGATGCAGAGCCTTAGACCGCTGTGATACAGCCTGGAATGGAACCAGGGTGTCTGTAGTGACTCCTCTAGCACTGAGATGCAGAGCCTTAGACCGCTGTGATACAGCCTGGAATGGAACCAGGGTGTCTGTAGTGACTCCTCTAGCACTGGGATGCAGAGCCTTAGACCGCTGTGATACAGCCTGGAATGGAACCAGGGTGTCTGTAGTGACTCCTCTAGCACTGGGATGCAGAGCCTTAGACCGCTGTGATACAGCCTGGAATGGAACCAGGGTCTGTAGTGACTCCTCTAGTACTGGGATGCAGAGCCTTAGACCGCTGTGATACAGCCTGGAATGGAACCAGGGTCTGTAGTGACTCCTCTAGCACTGGGATGCAGAGCCTTAGACCGCTGTGATACAGCCTGGAATGGAACCAGGGTCTGTAGTGACTCCTCTAGCACTGGGATGCAGAGCCTTAGACCGCTGTGATACAGCCTGGAATGGAACCAGGGTCTGTAGTGACTCCTCTAGCACTGGGATGCAGAGCCTTAGACCGCTGTGCCACGCGGGAGCCCTTAAATATGTGTGCAACAAAAGTTTAACATTCAACTTCTGCTACCATTTCTGTCAATCAATCAATCAAGTTTATTTTATATAGCCCTTCGTACATCAGCTAATATCTCGAAGTGCTGTACAGAAACCCAGCCTAAAACCCCAAACAGCAAGCAATGCAGGTGTAGAAGCACGTCAATGCAGCTGTCAAGCTGTCTTTGCATACCGTTTGATGCATATGTTTGATAAATCCAACGTATCCACCACACAGAACGCACTGCAACTGCCTCTGCAACGCAGTGCTGCAAGGCTAACACAGCGTTCCATTGGAAATGAATGTACTTCTGGTGTACCAAAACGCAATGACGCTGTCGCTGTGATCGAGGAGTGCGTTGATCATAATCCAAAAGGTGTATGCTCATGCACAGCAACGTTCTAGAATATCCGACCGTTGTCTTTCATACTTTTCAAATTCTCAGCTTAGCTCAAGCAGTTTCTCCAACTGTCAACACATTCAAATGAATAGGGGACAGGTAGTTCCTACTGGAGCTGAGTTGTTTGGGAATTGTGGGGAAGTGCACGTTCACGCCTCGATCACAGTGACAGTGTCATTGCCTTTTGGTACACCAGAAGTACATTCATTTCCAATGGAACGCTGTGTTAGCCTTGCAGCATTGCGTTGCAGAGGCAGTTGCAGTGTGTTCTGTGTGGTGCATACGTTGGATCTATTGAACGTTGGATCTATTGAACGTAAGCGCCAAACTGTGTGTAGACGGCTTGACAGAAAGAGCAGTAGGTGAATGTTGAACTTTTGTTGCCCATATATCTAGATTATGCTGCGTACTATTTTGCGCATTGACGCTGTCGGTGTGATCAAGGCGTCAGTCTGTCCCCCCCCCCCCCCGGATAGTTGTCTCAGAACTGCATACCTACGTCAACAATGGGAAACCAAATTATTTTAACCTGTAAAGTGAATTATCCTAACCTGATACGTAAACAGACCATCAGTCCCATCATACCATCATGCTGCGTTCAAGATAACTGGGAACTTAGAAATCGCCAACCTCTAACCTTACTTTACTAACTTTATCTCTGACAGGGAAAATTTGTTTTTAACAGTCATCCAGCTCAAGTTGAAAACCCTCTGACCTGAAGGTCATTGAAATCAGGATTTGACCTCATTTTTTTCTGAATTCCCAGTTGTTCTGAAACAACAATTGTCTATTGATTTGACAAGATATTGAGTGACCGCTCTAACAATGGAAATGCATGTCCCCCAAGATGGAAGGCAGGCTGGAGGAGGTGAGATCAGGTGAGACCGTTCTAGCCAAAGAGAGGGCAGATACGCTGTGAACAACAGGCCATTGAGATAGATACAGGACTCATTCTTGTATCTGCCATTTTTAGCTCATATCTCCATTTTAAAGTAGTACATTTTTCTTCTTCATTGGATGATTGCTCCCAACTCATAGGAATCCCCACCCTACTTTAAAATGGTGAAACTGGATGCCCTTATGCTAAAACGGTTTATTCCCATGAGTTCTCTATCTCTATGACAACAGGCACAACTCAGATATAACAGGTGTGTAGTGCTGGAGGAGGCAGGTAGGTGCACTCCCTCACTTTTTTCAGTTCGATAATACACCGAAAATGTATTCAGATTCGAAATATATTTAAATACGACAAAAATTCCATGAACAACGGTTAAATGACCAACCAAATAAATACGTAGGCTACAGCAGCCTACATGTCTTCTCTCTGGTGGTGGCGAGAAAGACGAGCAACGGCTCTGCATCTCAACCAATAGCCAATATAGGCTAAATATCCAAAGCAGGGCTACAGCAACTTCCAGAGAGGATCAGGCTCCTTGGGCTTTGCTGTGGCCACTCTGGGTTGGGTGTCCTCGGGGAGAACGGTGTAACTGTAACCAAGTGGTAACATATCGTTTTGGGTTCCACTGTGCAAGAGGGGTCGATGGCGTTTTATGAATATCAAAGCAGACACGGGGAATTTAATTATTATTTTTTTAACGTTTTGATTGGCCAAAGTTCTCGATCCTCCAAAATCAAATCAAATGTTATTGGTCAAATACACATGGTTAGCAGATGTTATTGCGAGTGTAGCGAAATGGGCCTTTGCATTGCACACATGTAGCCTGCATTTCTAGCTTGGTATGTCAGGGTGGGAAATGGGAATTGGGCCAAGTTGGAGGGTAATAATGCATCTAGTTTATTGAGATGCGTGAATACACCACACCAAAATATGGATTTTATGACTGTTTTAAAACTAATTTCCTGCAATTCCAGGTAGTAATGATTTATGTTCACTACTTAGTTAATTGATTTGATGATTACGTCTGAAAATAAATGATATGATAGTTAACCTCTGTGTTTTTCTTTTATTCTGTAATGGGGTATATTGTAACCATGTGTTCAAGCTAATCAAATAAAAATTGATTTTGCGCTGACCTTTTAGATCCACGAAGGGCGCTCCAAACCTTTAAAATAACCCTCAACATCAGCTGCCTTACGGCTAATAGTCCTGCTCATCACTTATTAATACAAATAAGAAGATTATCACTTCTCACAAAGGTGCTCGTTTAGTAAAGTTAGATCAACGCGGGAATCAATGTCTTGCAAAATCACAATGATTAATTAATAGCCTATTTTACTTAACAGAACCAAATATAATAGCGTTGCATAGTAGGCCTGTTACTGTTTCACCAAAAACACCCTCATTTCTATTGAGATTTTAGGATGGTTAACTGAAGCTGAATAGTGGGAAAATATATAATGTGTCCAAACTCAAAAGAGCCACTGGGCAGGATATATACGCTTTGATTGAAACTAAAATACAAGAAAGGCTAATAGTTAGTTAACACCATCTGCTGTAATTCGCTCACGAAACAGTCATTCAAGAAGATAGAAATTCATATTCCCATGAAACGGATTTGAGATCAATCAAACGATTGGCATGCAGATGCCCTTTCACCGGAAAAACCTGAAGAATTACGATTCACGATGGACAGTGATGACGGCCTATTTGTTTTATTGTGTATGTCTAACTTGGTGTTTGAGGGTATTAACAATAGAACATGTTCTTGAGACAATATGTGTGGGCCTAGTCAGACGTTGCTAATGGAGGATGCATTTTATGCGTATCCTATAACAGGGCTCACCATCCCTGCTTCTGGAGAGCTACCTTCCTGTAGGTTTCCATTCCAACCCTAATCTAGCGCACCTGATTCTAATAATTTGCTGGTTTATAAGATTAATCAGGTTACTTTATTTATTTTTATTTAACCTTTATTTAACTAGGCAAGTCAGTTATGCATTCACCCCGGCCAAACCATAACCAGGACGAGGCTGGGCCAATTGCGCGCCGCCATATGAGACTCCCAATCATGGCCGGTTGTGATAAAGCCTGGAATCGAATGTAAGAAATTGTATTAGATATTGGTAACTTGTTTTAACAACTTCTCAACATTAGCTATAGTTGACACAATATGCCCACACCCCCTCTTTCTCTTGGACATATGCTGGACTCATTAGACATATACACGACACCCACAACTCCCCTCCCCCATGACAATCACACAGACACACACAACTCAGGGTTGGAGCTCAAGACAAAGAACTATCTCAGGAACCAATGGAACGTGGACACCAGGCCTGTTCAGGACTACCCAAGACCCAGATCGACCAATCGGAAGGCCAGACTCGCAGATCAACCTACTTTGCTTGTTGTCTATATAAAACTGTACAACTGTTGAAACTACTCTCTTTTCCGGACGGTTCCATAAGAATCAGACAGAAAGAGCCTTGCTGCAAGATTTTACTAAGATATCTTTACATGTGATTAAACGGCCTTATTATAAAATTATCCACCTCGTCCTATTGTCTCCTCTTGTTCTCCTGTCAACAGTAAACGATTTATCAACAGACTTGGTAAGCAGAGGATGGTTACATCTTTGAATTCGGCCCAATAGAAAATTAATCGGACAGGAGACGAGAGGGAGAAAGATTCCAGAGGAGAGGTGACCTTTTCGAGGGAGAATCGCGATTCAACCCACCCAGGAAACTGATCAGAGAGCTCGAAACTAAAAAGGTAAGCAGATGCCTGTTTAATCAAAATCTGCATATTGTATTATAGCCGATATCTAAATTCAATGATCAGGAGTACTAGGGTGAGTGTGAATTGTTGCTAAATTTATGTGGAATTGTTTAGAATTTAAGGCATTGTGTAAAGATATCTAAGTATTAATAGGTCAAAGACTTATTCACACAGTCTGGCACTACGCGGTATGCTGATCGAGTAGGTGTACAGTGAAGAATAAGCTTTATAACGATTCACACAGTCGGGCCATATTTGACAGTCGATCGGATAGGGGTTACCGTGAAGAATCCATAATTAAAAGATGGGATCCAAATAGCCGGGCAGTAGTTAGATTTGGCAAATCAGCTAAGTGTTACCGTGAAGACCCATAAAAAATATTTAAAAAAAATATATATAACGATTCACACAGTCGGGCCATATCTGACAGTCGATCAGATAGGGGTACCGTGAAGAATCCATAATTAATATAATACGATTCAAACAGTCGTGCAATAGCTATTTTTAGCTAGGTGTTACGTGAGGAATCTAATGTGATATTGTATGTGTAAGTTGTGTTGTTGCAATGTGGGGGATTGAACGTTCCACGAGACCGATTGCTACTAATTAGCCATATGCTAAGTTCAGGCTGCGTTTATAGTGACCGCCGAGTCAGAATCTGTGTGCCGCGGTGAAGCAGCCATTTACGGTTGATGAGTTGACCTGGTTTTTCCCTCTCGTGCTGTTGATAAATCCTTAAGGGTTAGAATTAATTTGACAATTATTTTAGAAGCGCTAGAATATACTAGTATATTGTCCCCAAAGGAAATTTCTTAAATGTTTTGGCAAAGTATTTAATTAATCGGAAAAAAAAAAAAAAGTTCAAATTAATCAAAAAAGTTAAAAGCAATAATATCTTTCGAATAAAAGATCTTATAATTGCCATTCCAATTATATCAGGAGCGCTTGAATTCATTAGTATATTCTTCCAAAAGGAAACTTCTGAAATATCTTGCCAAAGTATTTAATTAATTGAATAAGCGAAAAGCAATAATATTTTTATTATAAGTACCTAAAACTGTCATTCCAATTATATCAGGAGCGCGTGAATATATTCGTATATTGTTTCAAAAAGATATAGCTGAAATATTGTTGGAAAACGAAAATAATTCATCGAATACACGGCAATAAAATTCTTTGTCCACGCGGGTCGGACACGAGACGGGGGGGGTTAGAGAAAGAAAAAAAAATACATCGCTGGGTTCGATCAGTGACGGGCTAAAGTATACAAAGATATTAATAGACCCAGACATAGCTTAACGACAAAATGACCACGACTATCGTCCCCAAACACAAATTCAATGAATACTTGGATCAGAGAATGCAGGACAGAAGAGGGGGAGGGGTCCGTCCCATGATGTATCAACCACGTGCGGCCCTTCAACCCGCATACAATCACCCCAATCCAGACCCGAATCAGCAATCACCTCCCCCTTTCCAGGGCATGTCTGACGAATATGCCCCATGGCCCTGAAGCTGCTCACCACTAACCTACACTCATCATTGACCTGGACTACTGAAGCATCAAAGGCTTTTGCACTCTTGAAAACAGATCTCTAAGTGGCAGTAGCCTTAACAGCACTTGACTAAAAAAAACAAGTTCCATCTGGATCTTTCTGAAAAAGAAGGATTTACATTATCCATCCTTTTCCAGAACCTAGAGGGGGAGAGTAGAGTGTTGAGGTATCACTCCTCCAAATTGGACCACATCGAAGTAGGACAAACCACATGTTCCAGGTATGTAGCTGCAGTGGCAAAAGCTATTGAAAAAACAGCCCATTTGGTAATGTGCCATCCATTGGAAATACACACCCACCATGGGGTTGCAGCATATCTGATGAGCAAAGAATTCACGTTCAGCGTTGAAAGAAAAACGAGAATCCAGAATAAATGCACACAATCACACATCACATTTGTCAACACTGACAAAAACATGGCAGACGCACTCAATGCTGAAGAAGGTCTACCCCACTCCTGTGCAGAAAGAGCTGCACAAGAACTGAAACTGAGACCTGACCTGGGGAACGAACCACTCACCAACCCGGACCTATGGTTATACACAGATGGATGCTGCTATAGAGGAGAGGAAGGGAACATAGCAGCATACGCAGTGGTGCAGCAGCTCCCGGATAGATCACATGTGACTTTGGAATCGGCCATTATCACACAACCTGCATCAGCCCAGTTAGCTGAAATCATAGGGTTGACACAAGCTCTGGAAAGGCTGAAGGAAAGACTGTAAACATCTACACCGACTCAGCGTATGCTCATGGAGCAGTCCATACTGATGGACCACAATGGGTTAGCAGGACATCAGCATAGATTACACAGATATGGGGCAAGACAATGTGACAAATGGAAAAGGTACCTGTTAGTTATGGTAGACAGGTTCTCTAAATAGGTTGAGGCAATACCAACAGCAAGGGAGGATGCAAAATCGGTCATTAAGTGGCTGCAAACCGAACTCATACTAAGGTATGGAGTTCCGAGGCAAATCTGATCCGACAAACGGGTCCCATTTCAGTAACCAACACCTGAGACAGGTGGAGGAAAGATTGGGTGTGTATTGTTTAATGACAAACGCTCCATGTACCAATAGGGTTGGATGTGTAAATGTCAACTGATTAATGGATGTTGTTTAATGATGGGGTTAGTGTACAGGCCACAATCTCATAAGTCTCGTGGAACGCGCCAATCAAAGGTATGTGCAGGTTTGAAGTTGATTTGGGTTAAAGTCCTGCCCCTGGCGTTGCTGGCCATGATAGCCTCTCCAGGTGCAGGCACCCATCTCTCTCCTCATGAGACAATGGCTGGAGGAGTCATGCTGGGTTCACCAAGGGAGGGAGGTCATATGCCCGCCCTTGATGTACAACAAATTGTAATGTCTGATAATTGACGGAACTTTCTGCAGCTCTCTCCACACAGATTCACAAGGTCCAACGGGGAAGCTGACGGGAGATCCGGCACCACTGAAGGAAAAATTGGTGACTGGGTGGGGTGAAAGTCCACAAGAGAAAGTGGCTAGAACCCAGGTGGACTGGACTGTACGAAGTGAGGGAGGTTACTTCACACTCAGTCCAGGTCAAAGGTAAATCAGGCGCACCTTGGCACCACCTCACACATTGCACTCCAGCCCCAATCCCTTCTAGAACACTGACAGAAGTCAGAGCTGATTTAAACAGCTTAAATTCGATTCTAAAATGAAGACATTCCTGACTCAGGTGATGCGGAATCAAACTCCGCCTCCCCTGATAAAGGAACCTCGCCCAGTTAGAGGGATATTTCTCCCTCCCTGGGCAAGGCTAGGGATATCTGGCCCCTTATTTGTGATATTCCTACTGATATTTGGGGTGTCCCTGGGCACTTTCACATGGTTAATAGAATAACTATAACCGGATCCCCATGGATGTATGTCACGGACACTCTAGTCTAACTAGGTAATAATAGATTAAAAAATAAAAAATATAAAAAAAATTAGAAAACAATAGTTAAAATAAGAAACTAATATGGCTCAAATTGAGAAGGTTGAATAAGAGTGGGTGGAGAGCTGTGCAGAGAATGGACAGAAGATGGCAGTATTGCAGCACCCAATGGTCTCCCAGCCGACGGGGGGCCTGGTTGAATGCTGGTGACATAATTTTGTTTTTTGAAGTAAACATTAAGGTTAAGGGTTTCCGTGTTCCAAGAGATAAGATATCTTAAAAGAATACACTCATATGGGAATAGGAGTTTTACTTTCTGAGTTTTATTTAGGCAAGGGACTTTGAGAAGATAAAGGGTTCTTTTGGTATGTCTAGATATGGAACACGAATGTAGGTGTAACCTTTTGACCTATTTTCTGTTTTCGTTGCATTTTTCCGGTGACTTGATCACTCACGGGGAAAATGTAGTGAGAATAATGAAGTTGTGTCATTTGGGATACTAGTTTTGAGGTAAATTGATTATAATAGAGTTTATAACTCTTGACCATAAGGTAAGCATTTGTATTGGCCATTAGAAGATAGAGATAGGTTAATTAAGGTTATGTTAGGACTTTAGAGATTGACACTATAAGACCTGTTGTTATTTTTAAATCCATGCAGATAAAGTCAAAACAGTGAGACACTTAGTTAATATTGTAAAGGAACACATAGTTGTTATTGACTATTATTAGAAAAAGGCAGACAGATGGGTCTACCCCGCACTGTTGAGACCTTGAAGGTTTGAGAGCAGAGTGGGGAGGGTGGACCAGGAAATGAGCAAGGTAGGCTGTGAAATAAGATAGGAGAGAAAGGGGTTAACATATATAAGCAGCACAGATACATTTCAAAGTAGATAAGTCACTTGACAGAGAATTGGAAAAGAATAGATATGAATGTACGCCCAAGGGAGAATTGGATATGCGGCGAATAAAAGGGACGTTCCTATATGATATGATGTACTAAGTCATTATTTAGGGTAGGTAAGGTTGATACCTGGCCAGAGCCAGGTATCAAACGAAGGAGGGTACATTGTGGTCTAGGAAAGGATGGGGCCTATTGGATAATAAACTTATTTAAAATTAAAAATTTCTAGCTAAAAAAAAATAGGCATAGAAGTTAAATATATAATCAGAAAGAACATGAGAAACTGTTTGTTAACCAAACCTGTATGTCCAGGAGTTTATGCATTGCAGGTGAATTAAGGGAGAAGGTGAATCACTCGACCTGGGGGCATATCGCACTTGGAGGGTGAGACACACTGACACTGCCGAATGATCACAGAGTTAAGGAGAAGAACCGTTGCTAATAGAGCTCGGGGATCAACTCCTTAATGAAGAATCCCCTGACCCCGACCTCTCAACACTGTGTACATTCATAGAAGTGAAAGTGTTGTTTGATCTCTGGCTGATGATGTGTTCTCGGGGAGAGGGTGGGGTTTTACAGGACTGCTTGTAGTCCTGAGATGTCTGATTAGGATACGATGGGGATGTTACCATCGCAGTGCTGCCAGAACCACCACCAGTTCCAACGGACCAGGGTTCAGCCGGCCTCCTCCACCACTTCAAGACCAAGTCCCACGCCATCACCTAAGCTCTCCAATCTGGTACAGATAATAAATATAAAAGACATCTCAGATAGTGAACATTTGGGGACTGAAACTGGTTATGAGGAAAGGGAGAATATGTGGTTGGCCTACAAAACACTTAATAGAAAGGACTGTGTCGTATGTGGACATGCCAGACCTATTCTGGCTGCTCACCCATTTGTCCTAAGTAATGGGGAAGGTTGGATGTGCATATTGGAAAGTTCAAGCCAAATTCAACCCTGTGTAAAACTCTGAGTCTTGTGTTCCCAGAAGTCCCTCCCCAGAAGGTACCGTGGGGAGTTAAGGCATATGGGGGATATAACAGCTGTATCACTGGTACAGGTAGAGGTATAGACTATGGAAGGCTCCCTACTACTACCTGCATCACTAATGCCACTATTAACTAGAGGTGTTGCTGATGTATGGTGGATGTGTGGACCTGCCAGGCGGTTGACCCCATTTTGAAAGGAAATTGTCGTTGCACATGTGTTTTGGCCAATCTGATAAACACCATTGCCTATTATTGAGGTTATAGCTAACCAACTTCTGGGAGCTGTACATGACACAGAGACTCGGTACCAACCCAGGAGACGGCAGAACCGTGACGCTCCTTGGTCCGAGGGTACAGATAACATGCACACCAACCTGTTGGGGGTCCCAATAGGGGTCCCCCACGAATTCCAGACATTAAACAGGAATGATGGCCTGTGGCATCTGATGCCCATCATTGGCCCAGCTATTGTTGATGCTAAAACAAAAGGTCTGGATCAATTATATCTACTATAATTAATGATGATTTGTTAAACACACCCACACAGGACTTACAGGGATGGCTGAACAATTGGATGCTACCTCTCAAATCAGTAGACACAATAGACTAACACTGGATATAAGTCTGGCCAACCAGGGAGGTGTATGTAAAAAGATTGTAGAACAGTGATGCACGTTTGTTCCTAACAATACTAGTCCGGATGGGAGCATTTCAAAAGCTCTGAGTGTGTTGGCAAGGTTATCAGTGGAGATGAAGGGTCTTGCAGGTGTGGAGGAGAGTGGACTGTTCCCCTGGCTGGGTGGTTGTTTTGGTAAGTACACTGCAATGATGTTACTGGATTTCTGACACTAGTTGTTGTTTTTCATTTCTGTGTTGCCTGTATCATACCTTGTTTGAAGAAGTTTGTTACAGATGTGTAAAGGGCCTCTGGTATGATGCCGTTGCTTGATGCTCCAGTTGGAGAGGCTGATACGAAAACAAGCTTCCGCAGGAGAGTGGGCCTGACAGAGGAGGACCCTTGGTTTGCTGTAGTTGATGTTGTCGAATGAATAAAAAGTGATGTTTGTCCTCCCTGTTGTGAAGGTTTGAAGTTCCCGGGTGGCGACGAGCCCACCTGGTACAGGTTGTATAGAGGGATGGACCTAAGGGTTTAACATATTCTCGTTTTTTGGTTTGCTAATGTGTGGTTGGCCACTCCAGGTGTAGTTATTGGAGTGGTCTCCTTTTTGGTCCTTGCTCATTTACGACTCAACTTACATTGATGCTATTGGTGTCCCTAGGGGTTGCCAGATGAATATAAACTGGTGGACCAAGTGGCAGCTGGGTTTGAATCTTCTGTCTGTTGGTGGTGTACAGTTAATAAAAATGTGGACAGAATTAACTACATTCATTTTAATGTCCAGAAACTGGGCAATTGGACTCAACAAGGCTTCGAGGCGGTCCATGGACAATTGGCAGCTACGTCCCTGATGGCATTTCAAAATAGAATCGCGGTTGATATGTTATTGGCTGAACGGGGGGGGGGTCTGTGCAAGGTTTGGTGAACAGTGTTGTACTTTCATTCCCAATAACACAGCTACGGATGGGAGTCTGACTGTAGCATTGGAGGGACTTCGTACCCTTAATGGTAAGATGAAACAGCATTCTGGAGTGGACACTTCTATGTGGGACTCATGGATGGATGCTTTTGGTAAATATAAGACGGTGGTTTCCTCTATCCTAGTATCAATTTCCGTTTTTGCAGGCATTCTTGTACTTTGTGGATGCTGTTGCATTCCATGTGCGCGGACGCTTGCTAGCCGTGTTATCACTGCCGCCATAGACCCTATTCAGGAAAGGGCCCAAATGTTCCCATTGCTTGTCTTCTGACAAATTTTATCCTTTAGTTTTGTCTTTTTATACTTTTATGTCACGTCTCTTGTGAGACGTGAAGAGAGGGAATTAAAAATTTGTCTTCTGACAAATTTTATCCTTTAGTTTTGTCTTTTTTATATACTTTTATGTCACGTCTCTTGTGAGACGTGAAGAGGGGGATTTGTAAGAAATTGTATTAGATATTGGTAACTTGTTTTAACAACTTCTCAACATTAGCTATAGTTGACACAATATGCCCACACCCCCTCTTTCTCTTGGACATATGCTGGACTCATTAGACATATACACGACACCCACAACTCCCTCCCCCATGACAATCACACAGACACACACAACTCAGGGTTGGAGCTCAAGACAAAGAACTATCTCAGGAACCAATGGAACGTGGACACCAGGCCTGTTCAGGACTACCCAAGACCCAGATCGACCAATCGGAAGGCCAGACTCGCAGATCAACCTACTTTGCTTGTTGTCTATATAAAACTGTACAACTGTTGAAACTACTCTCTTTTCCGGACGGTTCCATAAGAATCAGACAGAAAGAGCCTTGCTGCAAGATTTTACTAAGATATCTTTACATGTGATTAAACGGCCTTATTATAAAATTATCCACCTCGTCCTATTGTCTCCTCTTGTTCTCCTGTCAACAGTGTTGATAATTCGTTTTACTTGAGACAGGAGACCAAGTGGAGACATAGGACGAGGTGGATAATTTTATAATAAGGCAGGTTTATTCAAGTGTAAAAATATTATGCAAAGCGTGCAGCACGGCTCTTTCTATCTGATCCGTATGGGGTCGTCAGGAAAAGAGAGAGTTTCCACAGTAGTACAGTTTTATATATAGACAACAAGCAAAGTAGGTTGATCTGCGAGTCTGGCCTTCCGATTGGTCGATCTGGGTCTTGGGTAGTCCTGAACAGGCCTGGTGTCCACGTTCCATTGGTTCCTGAGATAGTTCTTTGTCTTGAGCTCCAACCCTGAGTTGTGTGTGTCTGTGTGATTGTCATGGGGGAGGGAGTTGTGGGTGTCGTGTATATGTCTAATGAGTCCAGCATATGTCCAAGAGAAAGAGGGGGTGTGGGCATATTGTGTCAACCATAGCTAATGTTGAGAAGTTGTTAAAACAAGTTACCAATATCTAATACAATTCCTTACAACAGTAAACGATTTATCAACACGAACCAAGGTCTGTAATGACCCCTGTAGCACTGCGCCACTCGGGAGCACCAGGCTAGTTTCAACTTGGGTAACAGTGAATCCTTACAGCACAGTAGAGCACCAGGGTTGGAGAGCCCTGTAATGATAGGCTACATCTGTCGGTACAAACTTTGAATGGGGAAATGATGACGTCTTTACATATTTTTGGGGGGGGCTCCCTCACCTAAAAAAAATAGCACTAGATATAAAGTGTTTTTTTCCCCGAAGTTGCCACGTGCGTTCACTCATATCAGTGCATTTGTAAATACCAAACCATTACAAAACCTTATTATATCATATAAGCCTCACGTAGCAAATTAGAAATTACATATTTTGTTTACCAAATTCGACACTCATTGACCTCCTTACAAACATTTTCTTGGACAGATTTTGTGCGGAGTAAAACCTCTCGCTTCGCCTCTTCCTCTCTGCTTGAAAGCGCATTTGATTTAACCGACCTCGTAGGCAAATCATGAACGCTATTGGCCATTCATCGCCCTACACACTTGATTGACAGTATAACCGACCAATGGTGAGCGGTTAAACTATCGCGGTGTTTGGAGGATTAGCGATGAGTCTTCTTTGGACAAAAGAGATATATATGCAGCCTTCGCATTGTGCTTTGTGGCAACTTTGTTACTACTTTCGGCCAAGGAATGAGCTATGTACCAACATTTGCTGGATACTTTTGTTCGGTTTTGTAGCTCCGTTATAAAGGTACCGTCATCTTTCGGCACTGTTGGAGCACCGGCTGCTAGCCACCGCAAGCAATCCTAGTTAGGTTAGTATTAACTGTCAATTTACTGGGATTTAAATCGCGATGGTAACGTGAATTTATGACAGACTCGTCCGATAGTTCGTTGTATAGGCAAATTATGCTGTCTGCACATATACATTTGTAACTGCATTTTGTCAATTCTGACTCTGGTTGCGTTATTGTAAAATTGGCAGAAAATAAATGCCAGAGCATAGCTACTTATTTTGACCAGAGACTACATATTGCAAGCATAGCAATCTAACGTTATCCAGTTGACACTGCTTGTCACTAGTGTGAAGGCGAGAATACACTTCCCCTTTTTGTATTCTGACCAAAGTGCAGTCTCTTTTGCTTGCTGCCTTGTTTGCTTGTTGCCAAACCATCAGTTAGCAAATACTTGAATGTACAAGTTCAGATATTGTTTAAATCTTACAAACACTGCTTTTAAGACTTTTGGTTATGAGTAGAATGGCAATAGCTACAAAATAAACAAGTCATATTCCAAATTGGTCTATTTGCTTTGTTTGAATAACCATGATATATTCATGTTCTGTTATAATCTCCACCTGGCACAGCCAGAAGAGGACTGGCCACCCCTCAGAGCCTGGTTCCTCTCTAGGTTTCTTCCTAGGTTCTGTTATAATCTCCACCTGGCACAGCCAGAAGAGGACTGGCCACCCCTCAGAGCCTGGTTCCTCTCTAGGTTTCTTCCTAGGTTCTGGCCTTTCTAGGGAGTTTTTCTTAGCCACCGTGCTTCTACATCTGCATTGCTTGCTGTTTGGTGGTTTAGGCTGGGTTTCTGTACAGCGCTTCGACATCGGCTGATGTAAAAAGGACTTTATAAATCAAATTGATGTTCATTAAGCCTTGCCGTCCTACTTTTCTTTACGTTCCTATAGTTTGACAGCCAGCCTATTGTCATAAGTTGACACTGACAGCCCACTCCTTAGCTAGCTAGGTGATGGCTTACTTATGTCGTTGTAGTTTGCACTAAACTCCTGTAACCCTTTTCTGCTGTCCTTTCTTGCCTGAAGCACATTGTTGACTTGGAAATGCTGAATAGAGAACTCTTTATCTCTTTTGGAAGAAAGAGTATCAACACTGTTGATCATCTAAGTTTAGCCTACTGACTCACCTTCTATTAACAGACGCTCACCTTCTATTTACTGACTCACCTTCTATTAACAGACGCTCACCTTCTATTTACTGGCTCACCTTCTATTTACTGACTCTTGACTTACTTACTTCCTTACTTCTATTTACTGACTCTTGCCTTACTTACTTCCTTACTTCCTTCTATTTACTGACTCTCACCTTACTTCCCTCCTTCCTTCCATTTACTGACTCAGTGAGAGGAGAACTGTAAGAGAGGAGATCGGGGAGAGAAGAGTGACCAGTGGTGTGGGCAGAGATGGGAGAACCAGAGTCCCTTAAGTTTGTCTCTCTGGAGGAGGAGGTGGACTACTGGAAGGAACTGGCGACCAAGCACCAACAGAGGTACACACACACACACACACACACATATATACACACACACAAAGGAGCAGTCTGCCAGGCCCCAGCAGAGGTACCCACAGGTATACTGCTTAAACCGTAGTGTCCTCTGTTACTCCACGACCACCATCATGACCCCTAACCTCTCCCAGGGCTGAGGAGGTGCAGGAGGAGCTGCAGGAGTTCCAGCAGATGAGTCGTGACTACGAGGTGGAACTGGAGACTGAACTTAAGCAGTGTGAGACACAGAACCGAGAACTCGTCACACAGAACAACAGGCTACACATGGAACTGGAGAACTACAAGGTATGAACTGTTGGCTTGACTCTAGTCTAGAGTTTTTCCAACCTCTAGTCAGGGACCCCCAGCCCTTCCATTTATTTTAACTAGTACACAACTAGCACACCTGATTCAACTTATCAAGCCCTTCATTATAATATTATTATTTATTACATTTGTAAAGCTCTTCTCATTATACAGAATAATCTAAATCCCCAAAAATAACAAAAAAAAATGACACATCTAGACACAAGAACTGACACCAAGAACACAGCTGACGCTACAAGGGACAAGGACACCAAGGAGCACAGACGTTAACAGAAACCCTTCCTAAAGAGAAAGGTCTTTGGGTTCCTTTAAAAACAGGCCTAGAGTCTGTGGTGCCTTCATGTGGTCCGGGAGGGCATTCCAGAGTCTGTGGTGCCTTCATGTGGTCCGGGAGGACATTCTAGAGTCTGGGGTGCCTTCATGTGGTCCGGGAGGACATTCTAGAGTCTGGGGTGCCTTCATGTGGTCCGGGAGGACATTCTAGAGTCTGGGGTGCCTTCATGTGATCCGGGAGGACGTTCTAGAGTCTGGGGTGCCTTCATGTGGTCAGGGAGGACATTCCAGAGTCTGGGGTGCCTTCATGTGGTCAGGGAGGACATTCCAGAGTCTGGGGGGCAGTCGAGCTGACAGCCAGATCCCCTGAGGGACGGCGCTTGGTCCCGGGGGCGTGGGAGAGCAGGTTATCACTTGACCTGAGGGTGGAGTTATGGAGGGAGAGCAGGTTATCGCTTGACCTGAGGGTGGAGTTATGGAGGGAGAGCAGGTTATCGCTTGACCTGAGGGTGGAGTTATGGAGGGAGAGCAGGTTATCGCTTGACCTGAGGGTGGAGTTATGGAGGGAGAGCAGGTTATCACTTGACCTGAGGGTGGAGTTATGGAGGGAGAGCAGGTTATCACTTGACCTGAGGGTGGAGTTATGGAGGGAGAGCAGGTTATCACTTGACCTGAGGGTGGAGTTATGGAGGGAGAGCAGGTTATCACTTGACCTGAGGGTGGAGTTATGGAGGGAGAGCAGGTTATCACTTGACCTGAGGGTGGAGTTATGGAGCTGCCAGGATGGAGGTGATGGTGTTGAGACAGAGATGCCAGGGTGATGGTGTTGAGACAGAGATGCCAGGATGGAGGTGATGTGGTGGTGTTGAGACAGAGCTGCCAGGATGGAGGTGATGGTGTTGAGACAGAGATGCCAGGTTGGAGGTGATGGTGTTGAGACAGAGATGCCAGGATGGATGTGATGTGATGGTGTTGAGACAGAGCTGCCAGGATGGAGGTGATGGTGTTGAGACAGAGATGCCAGGATGGAGGTGACGGTGTTGAGACAGAGATGCCAGGATGGAGGTGACGGTGTTGAGACAGAAATGCCAGGATGGAGGTGACGGTGTTGAGACAGAGCTGCCAGGATGGAGGTGATGTGGTGGTGTTGAGACAGAGCTGCCAGGATGGAGGTGATGTGGTGGTGTTGAGACAGAGCTGCCAGGATGGAGGTGATGTGGTGGTGTTGAGACAGAGCTGCCAGGATGGAGGTGACGGTGTTGAGACAGAGATGCCAGGATGGAGGTGACGGTGTTGAGACAGAGATGCCAGGATGGAGGTGACGGTGTTGAGACAGAGATGCCAGGATGGAGGTGACGGTGTTGAGACAGAGATGCCAGGATGGAGGTGATGTGGTGGTGTTGAGACAGAGATGCCAGGATGGAGGTGATGTGGTGGTGTTGAGACAGAGATGCCAGGATGGAGGTGATGGTGTTGAGACAGAGATGCCAGGATGGAGGTGATGTGGTGGTGTTTCCTCACTCTCTTCAGGATCCTGACCTGGATGTACTGGAGCTCCTGGTGACTCCTGCCAGGGATCCTGGTGAAGACTGTGTTGTAGTAGTCCTGGAGACTCCTGCCAGGGATCCAGGTGAAGACTGTTGTAGTAGTCCTGGTGACTCCTGCCAGGGATCCTGGTGAAGGGTGTGTTGTAGTAGTCCTGGAGACTCCTGCCAGGGATCCAGGTGAAGGGTGTGTTGCAGTAGTCCTGGAGACTCCTGCCAGGGATCCTGGTGAAGGGTGTGTTGTAGTAGTCCTGGAAACTCCTGCCAGGGATCCTGGTAAAGACTGTGTTGTAGTAGTCCTGGAGACTCCTGCCAGGGATCCTGGTAAAGACTGTGTTGTAGTAGTCCTGGAGACTCCTGCCAGGGATCCAGGTGAAGACTGTTGTAGTAGTCCTGGAGACTCCTGCCAGGGATCCTGGTAAAGACTGTGTTGTAGTAGTCCTGGAGACTCCTGCCAGGGATCCAGGTGAAGGGTGTGTTGCAGTAGTCCAGCCTTGAGGAGATAAAGGAATGGACCAGCTTCTCTGCATCAGACTGTGTGTGAGGGGGTGGAACTGAGTTTGGTCAATGTTCTTGAGGTGATAGAATGACGTTCTACACTTTTGTTTGATGCGGCTGTCAAAGGTCAGGGAGGAATGGAGCTTTACACCCAGACTGGAACCTGAGGGGGGACAGAGGGATGTTCTGTCCTGTAATGGTGAGGTGTGTTATTGGTGCATGCTGGACCTGGTGGGGGCTGCCAACTAGTAGGGCTTCTGTTTTGCTGCTGTTCAGTTGAAGGACGTTTTGCTGCGTCCATGCCCTCATCTCTCCTCAAGGCAGGTGTTCAGACGAGCACATGCATCAGAGGGACTTGGGGGCAGTTGACGCCTACAGCTGGGTGTCAACAGCATAGCAGTGGAAGGAGATTCCACACAACCCAAGGGGGAGCATGTACTGGATGGGTCCAAGAACAGATCCATCTGGGACACTGCAGATGATGTGATGGGTCTGGGACCTGGACCCAGCTAGCGACATGTACTCAGTCCTGTCTGAGAGGTAGGAGTGGAACCAGCTCAGAGCTGGTCCAGACAGTCCAATGGTGTCCCGGAGGCATTTCAGGAGGGTGGGGTGGTCGACCGTGTCAAGAGCTGCACGCAAGTCCAGGAGGATCCGGAGACTGGGAGCTGGCATCAGCCGCCATCAGCAGGTCATTGGTGACCCTGAGTAGGGCCGTTTTTCAGTGCTGTGGGCCAGCCGGAAACGTGACTGGAACTTCTCAAATGGGTGGTTCTGAGATGGCCTTGAAGCTGTACATCAACCACTTTTTTCCAACACCTTAGAAAGGGGAAGTTGGATATTGGCCTGTAATTGGCCAGCACTTCTGGATCCAGGGCGGGCTTCAGAAGGGGGCTGTTGACCTTGGTCTTAAAAGGATGGTGAGGCCCAAGTTTCTAAGACGCTCCAGGATGCAGCCAATGTATTTAGTATTTTTCAGTTCTGGATGTGACGACCCCCCCCACTCTGTCTGCCGAATTCTTTCTCTTTGCTCTTGTTATCCTTAATAGGATGTCGGTGGGCGGCACTGGGAGGGTCATCAGTGAAATGGGACACATCTGGGCCCGGGTGTGTCCCGGGGATAAATACACCTTTCTCCCCATACATCGAGGAGACTCTCTCCACGCAGACACACTGTTATGTTTTGGTTGTGGCATTTTGTGGTTAGTTTGTTTTTGGCACCTCTCAACACCCATCATTCTCACCATCTATGCAGGCAACCACTCACTTACACCACTGATAACTGACTACACACACCATTGTTAACTGTATATAGTTCACTCTATTATCTCCACGTTGTTTCCCTCTTTGTTATGGGCTAGGAGCCGGTTCGTGACATGGAGTTTAACAGGGAGCTGAGTGAGCGAATGTGATGTCCTGTATTTTTATGGGGGCGTGGAGGGTCAAGCACACTGGTCAGGGATTGGTTGTAGAACTCCACAATTTCATCCACTGACAGGCTGGCTGGGTCAACATTTTTTTCTTCTAGTTCTGGCAACGTATGCGATGCTTGGACTTGGTTAGAGGGGGAAGGAATGTCAAGTCCAGTGAGACAACCTTGTGGTCAGGCACACCGAGGTCATAGACCTGCGTGTTGTTGATGGGGTCACTGATGACCAGGTCAAGTATGTGCCCACGGGGGGGGGGACATCAACAAGTTGACCTGTCAACTTCAGGTCAAGACAGTCCATCAAGCTCAGCAGCAGAGTGACACGAGGGAGAGTCAACGTGGATATTGAGTTTGGCTTTTACGGGCAAGACATTCCAAAGAGCACAGTTCAGGCAGGAGGGACCGTTTTCAATGTTCGACAACGTTTTGCTACTGAACGTGGCCCGGGTCTGTCTGATGCAACGCCTGCAGTCCCAGTTGTATTTGAATAGGTATTTTCCTATCAACCAGCTGACAGTTTGGGCCAGTGTTTATGAGCCTGCTATCTCTGAGGATGATAGGGAGGTTGCTGGTCTAGAGAGCTCTCCATGGGACAGGGGTGTGTGTGTGTGTGTGTGTGTGATGAGGGACTATATTCATCACGAGGTGTGCACTCCAGACCTCCCGAGGCAGAGAAGAGATTCAGCAGTTTTATAACTCATTTCATGTCATTTTACTCATTTTGCCACGAGGCAGAGAACAATCAGCAGTTTACCGCTAATTTCTTGCTATCGTACACATTTTGCCGTTGGGTGGAGAGAAATGTTTGCTGTTCTTAATATGATATCTGAGTGAGACTGACTAGCAAAATCAATGGGGGCCCCCGGTCAGTAATTAGACCTTGATTACTACACGTTTAGATAGCTGGTTGCTAGACTAACTTACAATACAAAAATAAATACATGTAGCTGACAGGCTAATTGAGGGACTGTCGGTTGGTAGGTTTCCATCCAATTGGTGACAGTCTGTCTGTATTTTTAATTATTTTATTACTGAAACTTCCTCTTTCCATCACAGCTGTCAGGATTTTTTAGATGTTTTTCTTCTTCGTTATGACTATTTGCATAGCTGTGGATGGAAACGGGGTTAGGGAAAGGGGGGGATACCTAGTCAGTTGTAAAGGGAAAGGGGGGGATACCTAGTCAGTTGTACAACTGAATGCATTCAACTGAAATGTGTCTTCCTCATGTAACCCTCTGAATCAGAGGTACGGGGGCGTTAGTGGCTGTGCTTGAGGTGACGTCACTTTGGAACCGCTGACGATGTCTGACTCTCACTTCCTGATGGATGTACTTCCTGTGGCACGCTGCCAGCGGTTGAGTCAGACAGGAAGTTACAAAAGCTATAGCATCCTGTCTATATCTCTTACCAAACCTAGGCTGTGTGTGAAAAAGGTACTAGCTGTCAAAATTCTTGTTTCCTCTCAGAGCTCATTAGAGGAGGGAGGGACATTGTATCCCCTCCTCCAATGAGCTTTGAGAGAAATTGAGGAAGCAAAGATTAGACTGCAGGCCCATTAGACTGACATGGCTACTGGATAACATGAGTATTTGCATGCAGAGATAATTGAGATGGTGCAGAAATTTAAGTGAGCTCGTCTTGTCATCCGGTCATTACCCTAACAGACTGTCAGGCTGAACTGCTGGCTGTTATCTGTCTTTGCTGGGAACACTTGACTGTATATTTCATATACCCTGTGTAACTGAAGAGATATTCTGGGTTGTCTTGATGAATATGGCCTAACTATCACCCTGTTGTTGTTGTACACTACCATCACCCTGTGGTTGTTGTTGTACGCTACCATCACCCTGTGGTTGTTGTTGTACACTACCATCACCCTGTGGTTGTTGTTGTACACTACCATCACCCTGTTGTTGTTGTACACTACCATCACCCTGTTGTTGTTGTACACTACCATCACCTTGTTGTTGTTGTACACTACCATCACCCTGTTGTTGTTGTACACTACCATCACCCTGTTGTTGTTGTACACTACCATCACCCTGTTGTTGTTGTACACTACCATCACCCTGTTGTTGTTGTACACTACCATCACCCTGTTGTTGTTGTACACTACCATCACCCTGTTGTTGTTGTACACTACCATCACCCTGTTGTTGTTGTACACTACCATCACCCTGTTGTTGTTGTACGCTACCATCACCCTGTTGTTGTTGTACGCTACCATCACCCTGTTGTTGTTGTACACTACCATCACCCTGTGGTTGTTGTTGTACACTACCATCACCCTGTGGTTGTTGTTGTACACTACCATCACCCTGTGGTTGTTGTTGTACACTACCATCACCCTGTGGTTGTTGTGGTACACTACCATCACCCTGTGGTTGTTGTTGTACACTACCATCACCCTGTGGTTGTTGTTGTACACTACCATCACCCTGTGGTTGTTGTTGTACACTACCATCACCCTGTGGTTGTTGTGGTACACTACCATCACCCTGTGGTTGTTGTTGTACACTACCATCGCCCTGTGGTTGTTGTTGTACACTACCATCACCCTGTGGTTGTTGTTGTACACTACCATCGCCCTGTGGTTGTTGTTGTACACTACCAGCGCCCTGTGGTTGTTGTTGTACACTACCAGCGCCCTGTGGTTGTTGTTGTACACTACCAGCGCCCTGTGGTTGTTGTTGTACACTACCAGCGCCCTGTGGTTGTTGTTGTACACTACCAGCGCCCTGTGGTTGTTGTTGTACACTACCAGCGCCCTGTGGTTGTTGTTGTACACTACCATCGCCCTGTGGTTGTTGTTGTACACTACCATCGCCCTGTGGTTGTTGTTGTACACTACCATCGCCCTGTGGTTGTTGTTGTACACTACCAGCGCCCTGTGGTTGTTGTTGTACACTACCAGCGCCCTGTGGTTGTTGTTGTACACTACCAGCGCCCTGTGGTTGTTGTTGTACACTACCAGCGCCCTGTGGTTGTTGTTGTACACTACCATCGCCCTGTGGTTGTTGTTGTACACTACCATCGCCCTGTGGTTGTTGTTGTACACTACCATCGCCCTGTGGTTGTTGTTGTACACTACCATCGCCCTGTGGTGGTTGTTGTACACTACCATCGCCCTGTGGTTGTTGTTGTACACTACCAGCGCCCTGTGGTTGTTGTTGTACACTACCAGCGCCCTGTGGTTGTTGTTGTACACTACCAGCGCCCTGTGGTTGTTGTTGTACACTACCAGCGCCCTGTGGTTGTTGTTGTACACTACCAGCGCCCTGTGGTTGTTGTTGTACACTACCAGCGCCCTGTGGTTGTTGTTGTACACTACCATCGCCCTGTGGTTGTTGTTGTACACTACCATCGCCCTGTGGTTGTTGTTGTACACTACCATCGCCCTGTGGTTGTTGTTGTACACTACCAGCGCCCTGTGGTTGTTGTTGTACACTACCAGCGCCCTGTGGTTGTTGTTGTACACTACCAGCGCCCTGTGGTTGTTGTTGTACACTACCAGCGCCCTGTGGTTGTTGTTGTACACTACCATCGCCCTGTGGTTGTTGTTGTACACTACCATCGCCCTGTGGTTGTTGTTGTACACTACCATCGCCCTGTGGTACGCTACCATCGCCCTGTGGTACGCTACCATCGCCCTGTGGTGGTTGTTGTACACTACCATCGCCCTGTTGTGAACAACACAGGAGTCGACTTAAGTCTTATAAAGATACTATTTATGCGTCTGATTTCCCCATATAGTGTACTGCTATAGAACAGGGCCCATACTCCTAGGTTCTACATTTGAAACGCATAGATTAGCCTCGAACAAACACACCTGATTCGACTCATTGAGGGCTTGGTGATTAGTTGATAAGTTGGGGGTACTGGAGGAGTTGGGGTACTGGAGGAGTTGAGAAACATTGGGGTACTGGAGGAGATGAGACACTCTGTTGGGGTACTGGATGAGTTTCTCAACTCTGTTGGGGTACTGGATGAGTTTCTCAACTCTGTTGGGGTACTGGAGGAGTTGAGAAACTCTGTTGGGGTACTGGAGGAATTGAGAAACTCTGTTGGGGTACTGGAGGAATTGGGGTACTGGAGGAGTTGAGAAACTCTGTTGGGGTACTGGAGGAGTTGGGGTACTGGAGGAGTTGGGGTACTGGAGGAGTTGAGAAACAATGTTGGGGGTACTGGAGGAGTTGAGAAACTCTTGGGGTACTGGAGGAGTAGAGAAACTCTGTTGGGGTACTGGAGGAGTTGAGAAACTCTGTTGGGGGTACTGGAGGAGTTGGGGTACTGGAGGAGTTGGGGTACTGGAGGAGTTGAGAAACAATGTTGGGGTACTGGAGGAGTTGAGAAACAATGTTGGGGTACTGGAGGAGTTGAGAAACAATGTTGGGGTACTGGAGGAGTTGAGAAACTCTTGGGGTACTGGAGGAGTTGAGAAACTCTTGGGGCACTGGAGGAGTTGAGAAACTCTTGGGGTACTGGAGGAGTTGAGAAACTCTTGGGGTACTGGAGGAGTTGAGAAACTCTGTTGGGGGTACTGGAGGAGTTGGGGTACTGGAGGAGTTGGGGTACTGGAGGAGTTGAGAAACAATGTTGGGGTACTGGAGGAGTTGAGAAACAATGTTGGGGTACTGGAGGAGTTGAGAAACTCTTGGGGTACTGGAGGAGTTGAGAAACTCTTGGGGTACTGGAGGAGTTGAGAAACTCTTGGGGTACTGGAGGAGTTGAGAAACTCTTGGGGTACTGGAGGAGTTGAGAAACTCTTGGGGTACTGGAGGAGTTGAGAAACTCTTGGGGTACTGGAGGAGTTGAGAAACTCTTGGGGTACTGGAGGAGTTGAGAAACTCTTGGGGTACTGGAGGAGTTGAGAAACTCTTGGGGTACTGGAGGAGTTGAGAAACTCTTGGGGTACTGGAGGAGTTGAGAAACTCTTGGGGTACTGGAGGAGTTGAGAAACTCTGTTGGGGTACTGGAGGAGTTGAGAAACTCTGTTGGGGTACTGGAGGAGTTGAGAAACACTGTTGGGGGTACTGGAGGAGTTGGGGTACTGGAGGAGTTGAGAAACTCTGTTGGGGTACTGGAGGAGTTGGGGTACTGGAGGAGTTGAGAAACAATGTTGGGGTACTGGAGGAGTTGGGGTACTGGAGGAGTTGAGAAACACAACCGTGTACTACTGTTGACCACTTCTGCCCCCTACCCCCTCCAGGAGAAGTATGAAAGGCAGCACTCGGAGGTGTACCGTCAGATCTCTACTCTGGAAGAAGACCTGGCTGAGACCACGGCCATCAGAGACCAGCTCCATAAATACATCAGAGAGCTGGAGCAGGCTAACGATGACCTGGAGAGATCCAAGAGGTGAGAGGGAGGGGGGTGTAACTGGAGCAGGCTAACGATGACCTGGAGAGATCTAAGAGAGAGGGGGGGGGGGGGGGGGGGGTGTAACTGGAGCAGGCTAACGATGACCTGGAGAGATCCAAGAGGTAAGAGAGAGAGAGGGGGGGGGGGGGTGTAACTGGAGCAGGCTAACGATGACCTGGAGAGATCCAAGAGGTAAGAGAGAGGGGGGGGGGGGGGATGTGTAACTGGAGCAGGCTAACGATGACCTGGAGAGATCCAAGAGGTAAGAGAGAGAGAGAGAGAGAGGGGGGGGGGGGGGGGGGTAGTAGCTGGAGCAGGCTAACGAAGACCTGAAGAGATCCAAGAGGTAAGAGAGAGAGGGGGGGGGGATGTGTAACTGGAGCAGGCTAACGATGACCTGGAGAGATCCAAGAGGTAAGAGAGAGAGGGGGGGGGGATGTGTAACTGGAGCAGGCTAACGATGACCTGGAGAGATCCAAGAGGTAAGAGAGAGAGAGAGAGGGGGGGGGGGGGGTAGTAGCTGGAGCAGGCTAACGAAGACCTGAAGAGATCCAGGGGGGGGTAACTGGAGCAGGCTAACGATGACCTGGAGAGATCCAAGAGGTAAGAGGGGGGGGGGGGGTGTGTAACTGGAGCAGGCTAACGATGACCTGGAGAGATCCAAGAGGTAAGAGAGAGGGGGGGGGGGGGGGATGTGTAACTGGAGCAGGCTAACGATGACCTGGAGAGATCCAAGAGGTAAGAGAGAGAGAGAGAGAGAGGGGGGGGGGGGGGGGTAGTAGCTGGAGCAGGCTAACGAAGACCTGAAGAGATCCAAGAGGTAAGAGAGAGAGGGGGGGGGGATGTGTAACTGGAGCAGGCTAACGATGACCTGGAGAGATCCAAGAGGTAAGAGAGAGAGGGGGGGGGGATGTGTAACTGGAGCAGGCTAACGATGACCTGGAGAGATCCAAGAGGTAAGAGAGAGAGAGAGAGGGGGGGGGGGGGGTAGTAGCTGGAGCAGGCTAACGAAGACCTGAAGAGATCCAGGGGGGGGTAACTGGAGCAGGCTAACGATGACCTGGAGAGATCCAAGAGGTAAGAGAGGGGGGGGGGGGGGGGGGGTGTGTAACTGGAGCAGGCTAACGATGACCTGGAGAGATCCAAGAGGTAAGAGAGAGAGGGGGGGGGGTGTAACTGGAGCAGGCTAACGATGACCTGGAGAGATCCAAGAGGGGGAGGTGTAACTAGAGCAGGCTAATGAATGAAGACCTGGAGAGACCCCTATATCATAAGCACCTCTCTTTTTTTCTCTCTGTACTCCCTGGACCATCTCACTGGCAGGATTCTTACATGTAGAGTAGAGAATGGTTCTAAATGATGTACACCAACTCTACCTATTCATCTTTTCCTCCTCTCTGTCACCCCTCCATCAGGGCTACCATCATGTCTCTGGAGGACTTTGAACAGAGGATGAACCATGTGATAGAGAGGAATGCCTTCCTGGAGAGTGAGCTGGACGAGAAGGAGAACCTACTGGAGTCAGTTCAGAGACTGAAGGATGAAGCCAGAGGTGTGTCTAGGATTAGGATCTCCATTTAGCTAACGCCGTCATGTTAGCTAATTTTCCTGGGGTCCAACACCAATTAATAAGACATTACAACTACAAATGAAGACTTTACAAACATTTAACAAGTAGACAATACAGACAATTAAAATACCTGACAGGAAACACATTTAACAGTCAGTTGATGCTTTCTATTTCCTGTCCAGTCACATGGTCTTTACTTTTTGCCTGAGAAATCTGGATTGGTAAAGCGTTCCATTCAGCTCTGGCTCTATATACAACTGTAGGTGTAAGGCGGTGTGGGTCTTGTGCTGCAGGCTGAGACATCAGGCTGGGACAGTGTTCATGTGTCTCTGTGTTATGAATTAATGGTCCTGTTCTGGTTAACTGGCGGTCCCATTAGCCTGGTTAACTGGCGGTCCGGTTAACTGGCGGTCCGGTTAACTGGCGGTCCGGTTAACTGGCGGTCCGGTTAACTGTTGGCCTGGTTAACTGCCGGTTCTGTTGGTCTGGTTAACTGTTGGTCTAGTTAACTGGCGGTCCTGTTGGCCTGGTTAACTGTTGGCCTGGTTAACTGTTGGCCTGGTTAACTGGCGGTCCTGTTGGTCTGGTTAACTGTTGGCCTGGTTAACTGGCGGACCTGCTGGTCTGGTTAACTGGCGGTTCTGTTGGTCTGGTTAACTGGCGGTTCTGTTGGTCTGGTTTACTGTTGGTCTGGTTTACTGGTGGTCCTGTTGGTCTGGTTAACTGGCGGTCCTGTTGGCCTGGTTAACTGTTGGTCTGGTTAACTGGCGGTCCTGTTGGTCTGGTTAACTGGCGGTCCTGTTGGTCTGGTTAACTGGTGGTCCTGTTGGTCTGGTTAACTGTTGGCCTGGTTAACTGGCGGTCCTGTTGGTCTGGTTAACTGGCGGTCCTGTTGGTCTGGTTAACTGGCGGTCCTGTTGGTCTGGTTAACTGGTGGTCCTGTTGGTCTGGTTAACTGGCGGTCCTGTTGGCCTGGTTAACTGGCGGTCCTGTTGGTCTGGTTAACTGTTGGTCTGGTTAACTGGCGGTCCTGTTGGTCTGGTTAACTGGCGGTCCTGTTGGTCTGGTTAACTGGCGGTCCTGTTGGTCTGGTTAACTGGCGGTCCTGTTGGCCTGGTTAACTGGCGGTCCTGTTGGCCTGGTTAACTGGCGGTCCTGTTGGCCTGGTTAACTGGCGGTCCTGTTGGCCTGGTTAACTGGCGGTCCTGTTGGCCTGGTTAACTGGCGGTCCTGTTGGTCTGGTTAACTGGCGGTCCTGTTGGCCTGGTTAACTGGCGGTTCTGTTGGCCTGGTTAACTGCCGGTTCTGTTGGTCTGGTTAACTGTTGGTCTAGTTAACTGGCGGTCCTGTTGGCCTGGTTAACTGTTGGCCTGGTTAACTGTTGGCCTGGTTAACTGGCGGTCCTGTTGGTCTGGTTTACTGTTGGTCTGGTTAACTGGCGGACATGTTGGTCTGGTTAACTGGCGGTCCTGTTGGTCTGGTTAACTGGCGGTCCTGTTGGTCTGGTTAACTGGCGGTTCTGTTGGTCTGGTTAACTGTTGGTCTGGTTAACTGGCGGTCCTGTTGGTCTGGTTAACTGGCGGTCCTGTTGGCCTGGTTAACTGGTGGTCCTGTTGGTCTGGTTAACTGTTGGCCTGGTTAACTGGCGGACATGTTGGTCTGGTTAACTGGCGGTCCTGTTGGTCTGGTTAACTGGCGGTCCTGTTGGTCTGGTTAACTGGCGGTTCTGTTGGTCTGGTTAACTGTTGGTCTGGTTAACTGGCGGTCCTGTTGGTCTGGTTAACTGGCGGTCCTGTTGGTCTGGTTAACTGGCGGTCCTGTTGGTCTGGTTAACTGGCGGTCCTGTTGGTCTGGTTAACTGGCGGTCCTGTTGGTCTGGTTAACTGGCGGTCCTGTTGGTCTGGTTAACTGGCGGTCCTGTTGGTCTGGTTAACTGGCGGTCCTGTTGGTCTGGTTAACTGGCGGTCCTGTTGGTCTGGTTAACTGGCGGTCCCGTTGGTCTGGTTAACTGGCGGTCCCGTTGGCCTGGTTAACTGGCGGTCCCGTTGGTCTGGTTAACTGGCGGTCCCGTTGGTCTGGTTAACTGGCGGTCCCGTTGGTCTGGTTAACTGGTGGTCTGGTTAACTGGCGGTCCCGGTGGTCTGGTTAACTGGCGGTCCCGGTGGTCTGGTTAACTGGCGGTCCCGGTGGTCTGGTTAACTGGCGGTCCCGGTGGTCTGGTTAACTGGCGGTCCCGGTGGTCTGGTTAACTGGCGGTCCCGTTGGTCTGGTTAACTGGCGGTCCCGTTGGTCTGGTTAACTGGCGGTCCCGTTGGTCTGGTTAACTGGCGGTCCCGTTGGTCTGGTTAACTGGTGGTTCTGTGTGTGTGATTAATTAGAAATAATAATGTTCCAAGCCGGAGGTTCCTCTCCACAGGCGCAGGGGGCTGAACCAGGGATGGAATGATCCCTCAGAGCTGTGCTAGCTATGACATCATCAGTCACTCTTAAAGGGACAGGCTTTCTTACTGTCTCTCTATGTGTGTCTTAGATCTAAGACAGGAGTTGGCTGTCCAACAGAAGCAGGAAAGACGACCGTCCTTCACTGTCACCAAAGACTCTTCCTCAGACAAGACGGAGGACAAAACATCCCTCCATACCTCCCATTCATCCACACGACCGCCCTCATCCCTCCATACCGCCCCTCCTGCTCTCCCTCCATCCCTCCTCTCCACTCCCTCCAGACCCCCCCACCCCTCAGCAAGCCCCTTCACCACCCCCCCACCCTCTTACAGCAGAGGTGAGTGCCCCCGTGTTTGTGTTCATGTGTAGAATGTGTCTACTCATTAAATTCCCGGATCACACCAGGAGATGTAAAGCTCTTTTATGATTGTGGGTGTGTTCAGGCGATGGCCTATCAGGTGCTCCTCTCACCACGTCGACACGTATCTCAGCTCTCAACATCGTAGGAGAACTGCTGAGGAAAGTCGGGGTAAGATGATGTTCATTAAAGGTCTGCGATGATTGTCTTCTAATACTCATACACACACTACCCACCTATACACACACTACACACCTACCCACCACCCAACTACCCACCTATACACACACTACCCACCTATACACACACTACACACCTACCCACCACCCAACTACCCACCTATACACACACTACCTACCTATACACACACTACACACCTACCCACCACCCAACTACCCACCTATACACACACTACCCACCTATACACACACTACACACCTACCCACCACCCAACTACCCACCTATACACACACTACACACTACCCAACTACCCACCTACACACTACACAACTACCCAACTACCCACCTACACACTACACAACAACTACACTAGGGGTTCCCAACCTCCATATGGGTCATCAACATTTGGTGGGGGGGCGCGGGACCATCCTTTATTTGAGGGGTAATTATTATTATAATTTTATTTTTACAATTTGCAGTTTGTTTATACAGATCTAAAATTATGCATAAATCCGCAATGCTTTGGGCTAGCAACAAGCAGTAAAATGCTTTGGGCTAGCAGCAAGCAGTTAAATGCTTTGGGCTAGCAACAGGCAGTAAAATGCTTTGGGCTAGCAGCAAGCAGTAAAATGCTTTGGGCTAGCAACAGGCAGTAAAATGCTTTGGGCTAGCAACAGGCAGTAAAATGCTTTGGGCTAGCAGCAAGCAGTAAAATGCTTTGGGCTAGCAACAAGCAGTAAAATGCTTTGGCCTAGCAACAAGCAGTAAAATGCTTTGGCCTAGCAACAAGCAGTAAAATGCTTTGGCCTAGCAACAAGCAGTAAAATGCTTTGGGCTAGCAACAAGCAGTAAAATGCTTTGGGCTAGCAACAAGCAGTAAAATGCTTTGGGCTAGCAACAAGCAGTAAAATGCTTTGGGCTAGCAACAAGCAGTAAAATGCTTTGGGCTAGCAACAAGCAGTAAAATGCTTTGGGCTAGCAACAAGCAGTAAAATGCTTTGGGCTAGCAACAAGCAGTAAAATGCTTTGGGCTAGCAACAAGCAGTAAAATGCTTTGGGCTAGCAACAAGCAGTAAAATGCTTTGGGCTAGCAGCAAGCAGTAAAATGCTTTGGGCTAGCAGCAAGCAGTAAAATGCTTTGGGCTAGCAGCAAGCAGTAAAATGCTTTGGGCTAGCAGCAAGCAGTAAAATGCTTTGGGCTAGCAGCAAGCAGTAAAATGCTTTGGGCTAGCAGCAAGCAGTAAAATGCTTTGGGCTAGCAGCAAGCAGTAAAATGCTTTGGGCTAGCAGCAAGCAGTAAAATGCTTTGGGCTAGCAGCAAGCAGTAAAATGCTTTGGGCTAGCAGCAAGCAGTAAAATGCTTTGGGCTAGCAGCAAGCAGTAAAATGCTTTGGGCTAGCAGCAAGCAGTAAAATGCTTTGGGCTAGCAGCAAGCAGTAAAATGCTTTGGGCTAGCAGCAAGCAGTAAAATGCTTTGGGCTAGCAGCAAGCAGTAAAATGCTTTGGGCTAGCAGCAAGCAGTAAAATGCTTTGGGCTAGCAGCAAGCAGTAAAATGCTTTGGGCTAGCAGCAAGCAGTAAAATGCTTTGGGCTAGCAGCAAGCAGTAAAATGCTTTGGGCTAGCAGCAAGCAGTAAAATGCTTTGGGCTAGCAGCAAGCAGTAAAATGCTTTGGGCTAGCAGCAAGCAGTAAAATGCTTTGGGCTAGCAGCAAGCAGTAAAATGCTTTGGGCTAGCAGCAAGCAGTAAAATGCTTTGGGCTAGCAGCAAGCAGTAAAATGCTTTGGGCTAGCAGCAAGCAGTAAAATGCTTTGGGCTAGCAGCAAGCAGTAAAATGCTTTGGGCTAGCAGCAAGCAGTAAAATGCTTTGGGCTAGCAACAGGCAGTGAAATGCTTTAGGCTAGCAACAGGCAGTAAAATGGCAGAAGAAGATGTGGCCCTGATGTACATGGGTGTATATATTGGTTTGTCGCTATGACATTCAGAAGCTGAGCTACGACCTTCTAAAGTGGAGGAGTCAGAGAAATTGGACTTTGGTTGGGAAAGTCATCTGATACAATGTGACTGTCGCTATCAATTGATCGAATCACTTTCTGTAAAAGAGTATGCGTAATTAAATTGAGGGTTAATATAAATAATTCTAATAAAACATAATTGGTAGCGGAGTAACATTTGGGGCAATCAGGTCTAGACTTTTATTTTCTAAATCTATTATCATTAAATAGCCTCCCTGAGTTTTGTTAAACTACGTAGAATGACTTGAAATGAGCTTCAAAACAACAAAATGTTCAAATTCAACCAAAATCAAGCTGGTGTTTTATTGAATAGCCTATATTCAAGTGACATTAAATAAGGGGGACTTGGGGTACACTGTTCTATCTTCCTCTCTGATCACAACACATTCATGTATATCACAATACTGTTCTATCTTCCTCTCTGATCACAACACATTCATGTATATCACAATACTGTTCTGTCTCCCCCTCTGATCACAACACATTCATGTATATCACAATACTGTTCTGTCTCCCCCTCTGATCACAACACATTCATGTATATCACAATACTGTTCTGTCTCCCCCTCTGATCACAACACATTCATGTATATCACAATACTGTTCTGTCTCCCCCTCTGATCACGATATCACAAACACATAACTGTGTGTCTGCGGCCTGCGCCTGTATCCATCCATCCATCCATGCCTGTGGTTTCAGAACCTGGAGTCTAAACTCGCGTCCTGTAGGGAGTTTGTCTATGAACAGTCTCCTGGTTGCAGTACCCCCTCTGGGGGACAGGGGGAGCCACCCATCCAGAGAGGCACTTCTTCTGACACACCATCCACCTCCAACGGACTCTACGAGAAAGGGTGAGGGGATCAACTATAGCTAGCTCTACGACTAGCTCAATAATGACTGCATCTCAAATGGCACCCTAATCCCTATAGGCCCTGGTTAATAGTAGTGCACTCGAGAATAGGGTGCCATTTGTTACTTAACCAATGACTTGACCATTTCATAGCCTATCTACAATTGAATCAAGTAATGTAAACAGACATTTACTCTGTCGGGGATCTACATTCTGATCTGTTTAGTTTGTAACAGACATTTACTCCGTCAGGGATCTACATTCTGATCTGTTTAGTTTGTAACAAACATTTACTCCGTCAGGGATCTACATTCTGATCTGTTTAGTGTGTCAGGGATCTACATTCTGATCTGTTTAGTTTGTAACAAACATTTACTCCGTCAGGGATCTACATTCTGATCTGTTTAGTTTGTAACAGACATTTACTCTGTCAGGGATCTACATTCTGATCTGTTTAGTGTGTCAGGGATCTACATTCTGATCTATTTAGTGTGTCAGGGATCTACATTCTGATCTATTTAGTGTGTCAGGGATCTACATTCTGATCTGTTTAGTTTGTAACAGACATTTACTCTGTCAGGGATCTACATTCTGATCTGTTTAGTGTGTATTACATTAAACTGGAACCTGACAGCCCGGCACACGACGGCCCATCAGAGAATGAAATGGACACTGAAGACCAATACATTAAAAAAATATATTCCATTAGTCGTAGCCTACAACCTAATGAACAAATATAAAGCTGATTAGGTAGGCTACATGATATTAATGAACAATGATGATCCTTATCCTAACAGAAGTCAAACCCAAGAACCTACAACAAGGCCTATTGGGGAAGGACAGTCTGAAAATAGCCTGGGATTGAGTCTGAACAAAATGGCTGAAAATAGCCCGAGTTGAAGTCTGAAACATTCTGTTAGTCGTAGTGTGCTGTTAAAGTAATTTGTTTCTGTTGTGTGTTACAGAATGGTGAAGATGTTAGACTTCGGACCAGGACCCCAAATTATTCTGTGAACCCCCACCGCCCCCCCACCCTAGCCCCACACCTCATCAACCCCTCCCTACATATCTATCAGGGTCGTATTCACTAGACACCGAATGGTGGTAATATGTCCCTGCCCAGCACAGTCTCCCTAGGTCACCAGGCTTGTATCCCAGCTTTCAGCTTTCAATGGGGTTTAATGTGCTTGCGTACAGCTCTCACTCTGGAATGGAATGGACCAGATCACTGGACATCACGGATGTGAGTCTAGAGTTCTAGAACTGTTCTAGAATGTCATTGAGACAGAACCTCACCCTTTAATGCAATGGAACGTCATGGAACGTCAGTGTTGATATCAACTTTTCTAGAGCGCCATTGAGGAGCTTTGATGACGTCACGGATCAACGGTACTCCTTCCTCTGCGCTTTACCCAGGATGCTTTGCCCTGGGGGTCTCTTATCGAGCACTGAGCGAAGCTTCTAGGAGCGGGGCTTATGGCTCTGGCACTTCCTGTTGGGACTAACCTGTAGCGGACCCATTTCTGGTCAAAAGTAGTGCACTATCTAGGGAACAGGGTGCGACCTGGGTCTATAGGTCTCTGGTCAAAAGTAGTGCACTATGTAGGGAATAGGGTGCCATTTGAGACGTAACCACAGTGTCTCGCTACAGGACGGCACGTGTTTTGTTGTTACATTTGATGTGTTCTGTTTTTGTTCCTTTTGTTGTTTTATGGAGGAAGAAGTCTTACTGGAATGAATGTTTATCCACACAATAATGATGATTATATTTAAAAATATATTTTACTTCACTTGAATACACCCCCTTGTTTTGTCTACCAATGTTTGAATAATAATACTGTGAACAGTGACACCTACTGGTTAAGGACAGGAAGTGGAAGGAGGGTTAAGATGGTCAGGAGTAGGGTTGCTAAATTCAGGTAACTTTCCCAAAAAATACCCTGTTTTTACAGAAATCCTGGTTGGAAGATTCCCAGAATCAGGGTGTAGTAAGCAGGGAATCTGGAATCCTTCAGCCAGGATTTCTGGGAAAAACAGGACATCTTGGGACTAGTCAGGAGGCAGAAGGAAAGTTGGCGTAGAAGGTTTGGTAAGGAATAGATATACTTTGCACTTTTTTACTGCAGGTCCAGGATCAGATGTTGTCCCTCTAATGGTTAAGGGTGGGGATTGGGGTTAGGGTAATCTGATCCTAGATCTGTGGGTGATTGGTTAGGTTGAGGAATGTGTTCGGCATAGAGAGGGCTTCTGTGACAGCATGGGCAGTGCCATTGAGTGATTTTTCAATTTTAAAGTAGTCAATTTCTTCTTCAACGGTAAAGCAAAGGTTGGTGATTTACTGCCCCCTGGAGGGTGTTGTCTGAACAGGTATAAAGACAAGGTTGGTGATTTACTGACACCTGGAGGGTGTTGTCTGAACGGGTATAAAGACAAGGTTGGTGATTTACTGCCCCCTGGAGGGTGTTGTCTGAACAGGTATAAAGACAAGGTTGGTGATTTACTGGCACCTGCAGTTATGTAATGTTAGTATAGTATAATTCATTGGCTGATCAGTCCTACTGACCTGGATGGAATTCTGTAATCCTTTCCTGACCGATATCAAGTACCAGCCACTTGTCTACTTCAAAATGGTGAAAGTCCTCAATGGCTCGCTCTGCCCATGCTTAAACCGGCTTCGTGGAACAAGAGCCGTCTATCCTAGTCTATGGTGTTGAGGGTGCTACTGATGGTGGCATGTCAGCCTGGTAGAAACCTGACTGAACGCTAGTCTGCGCTCACCTTTAGAGCTTCAACATGGCTAGGCTGATAGAGAGCTTCAACATGGCTAGGCTGATAGAGAGCTTCAACATGGCTAGGCTGATAGAGAGCTTCAACATGGCTAGGCTGATAGAGAGCTTCAACATGGCTAGGCTGATAGAGCTTCAACATGGCTAGGCTGATAGAGCTTCAACATGGCTAGGCTGATAGAGAGCTTCAACATGGCTAGGCTGATAGAGAGCTTCAACATGGCTAGGCTGATAGAGAGCTTCAACATGGCTAGGCTGATATTATAACAGAGTTAGATTACCAAAGTTAATGATGCCTTCTCGAACTATAATGTGTGTAAACTATAGCAATACAGTAGGATTTTCTTACTAGTAGAAGTCTTGAATGAATGAACAATCCATGAGTAATCCACGTGGAGATTGAAGCCGTATTTTATAGTTGTACGTGGAAATGTTGATATTTGGATATGAACTAAGAGAGCCACGTATGTTGCACAGAGGGGAGTCAAGATGTATTTTTGTTATGCAACGGCCTTACCTGTGAAGGACTAGGGCTGCAAAATTCCGCTAACTTTCTCAAAGTTCCCACATTTTCCATAAATCAGGGTTAGAAGATTCACAGAATCAAGCAGGAATAAACAAGAAATACAACATTCCAACCAGGAATTCTGGAAATCCTTTTTTTTTTTTTTAGTTACCAGAATTGAATTTTTCAACCCTATGAATGCCACTGTGGTTTGGAATCTCAGGGTTTTTAACACATTCAAGATGACAAGTGTTTAAGACATTGTATATTGCAGGCGCAAGTGTAACAGAAGTTATTTGGCTAGGATAAACCAGTGGTTCACAACCTGTACAGAACACCACCATGTAATGTACTCCATGCTCTGCCCTATACCCCCTCATGAGTCTTTGACCAGTAAGCATGTGTAACGGATGTGAAATGGCTAGCTAGTTAGCGGGTACGCGCTAATAGCATTTCAATCGGTTACGTCACTTGCTCTGAGACCTGAAGTAGGGTTTCCCCTTGCTCTGCAAGGCCCGCGGCCTTTGTGGCGCGATGGGTAACGATGCTTCGTGGGCGACCGTTGTTGATGTGTGCAGAAGGTCCCTGGTTCGCGCCCGTGTCGGGGCGAGGGGACGGTTTAAAGTTATACTGTTACACGTGGTCTCATGAGTCTTTGACCAGTAAGCCTGTGGTCTCATGAGTCTTTGACCAGTAAGCCTGTGGTCTCACGAGTCTTTGACCAGTAAGCCTGTGGTCTCACGAGTCTTTGACCAGTAAGCCTGTGGTCTCATGAGTCTTCTCAAGTAGTCCCTGTGGATGGGCCAATTACCCCCAAGGGTAAACCACTGGGGTTACAATCCCTGCATGGTGAATAACCTTGCCTGAGATCTGAAGACTCGCGTTAGCTCCCTAGGGTAATGCCTTGGCTTTAACTCAGTGGGCTAACACAGTCTCTAAAGGCACTCAATGGCCTGGGTATGTGGGTTTGAATACCTGGTTGATCATTCTCACCCCTATGTATTGGTTGGTTCATTCTGTGATGACAGGCTTGTGTCTTAAATACCAACCCATTCCCTATATAGGGCCCTTCTTTTTCCCCCAGTTAAAAGTAAGGGCAGACTACTCAGTCGTAGGAGCCAGTCAAAAGTAGGGTACTATACATTTATGGATGCACTCAAATACTGTCATACGTATGTTGATGAACAGCACGTAGTCGTTTATACCCTGTTGGGTGAAGCTTTGTGCCTTACTCTGAGACCTCAGTGTGGTCTGACCTTATTAAAGATGTCTCTGTGTAGCTGGGACCACAGTGTGGTCTGACCTTATTAAAGATGTCTGTGTAGCTGGGACCTCAGTGTGGTCTGACCTTATTAAAGATGTCTCTCTGTGTAGCTGGGACCTCAGTGTGGTCTGACCTTATTAAAGAGGTCTCTGTGTAGCTGGGACCTCAGTGTGGTCTGACCTTATTAAAGATGTCTGTGTAGCTGGGACCTCAGTGTGGTCTGACCTTATTAAAGAGGTCTCTGTGTAGCTGGGACCTCAGTGTGGTCTGACCTTATTAAAGAGGTCTCTGTGTAGCTGGGACCTCAGTGTGGTCTGACCTTATTAAAGAGGTCTCTGTGTAGCTGGGACCTCAGTGTGGTCTGACCTTATTAAAGAGGTCTCTGTGTAGCTGGGACCTCAGTGTGGTCTGACCTTATTAAAGAGGTCTCTGTGTAGCTGGGACCTCAGTGTGGTCTGACCTTATTAAAGAGGTCTCTGTGTAGCTGGGACCTCAGTGTGGTCTGACCTTATTAAAGAGGTCTCTGTGTAGCTGGGACCTCAGTGTGGTCTGACCTTATTAAAGATGTCTCTCTGTGTAGCTGGGACCTGTGTGGTCTGACCTTATTAAATAGGTCTCTTTCTACTGCTCAGGTACCGGTAATACACCTCAGCCCATTCAGTTCTAGCCAATGATATAGTGTCATAGACTTAATGCCAAACAAACTAATATTTAGCCCCAACTACCCTCCTAGGTCCTCGGGCAAATGTAGTAGATCTGAAACGGTTGGATAGATGGGAGTAGCAACGCAATATGGTAAATAACACCTCCACCTTGTCCTCTGATTAGGCTAGGTGAAGTATTCACCATGTTTATACCTATCCAATCCTTACAGATTTACCTACTGCCCAGAGCTAGGTGCTTCTTTAAAAATAAACTGGGTTTGGAAATGAGGAAAAGTGAAAGAGAAGAATATTATTAGTTGGCTGTTCAGTTCAGTACTTTTGCCATCCAGGAGTATTTAGGAAGTAAACTGAAATACACTTTTAAATTGAGACATTTGTAATTGGAACGTCAGTTTACTTCCAGGATTGACTGAATTGAAATGGAACTGAGCCTAACCCTGAAAGTAACCTTGTTCTGTGATGAAGGGGGAAGTGTTTTATGTTACAAAATACATGTAAGGGTTGATTCACTTGCTTTGGGTTCTTACTTTTTCCCTGAATGGTACTAATAATAATATAGGATGTAATAAAATATAATGTTCTGTGTGTTTAAAATGGGAGTGGATGCTGTCTACGTGTTACTGCTTGTTGCTCAGGGGGTAGAATGTATGAAACAATATCATTTGAAACATTTCTAGCTTTAAAAACCTCCCTGTATGGATGGGGTGTGTCTTGTTTCTCTGAATCAGGAAGTCACAGAGATGGACACCCAATGAGATGTCATGTTGTTGCTTTGTGTAGCCACTCACAAGCTTCTGTACTAAAATATACACATTTAGCTTTTCCATTAAATATGTTTTTCATCCTGGGATGCCTCTTCCTGTATCTAATAAGTCATGTTTGGTTAAATGTGTCTCTGACCCAACTGTCCTCAATAAAACTGACTTGGTGAAAGAGATGTCTTTTGTTGTTGCTGTTGAACAAAATCCACAGACAAGAACACACGATTGTGGTGATTGAAAATAGTTTATAGCATTTAAAATATATATTTAGGTGTTTTCACAAACAATTCAGCCTAATAACCCTTGACACTGAGTGGTACTAAAATCCATGTAGACTATTGTAGCCTGGGTACCAGTCTGTCTGTGTCCTATTGTAGCTGGGTACCAGTCTGTCTGTGTCCTGTAGCCTGGGCACCAGTCTGTCTGTGTCCTGTAGACTATTGTAGCCGGGCTACCAGTCTGTCTGTGTCCTGTAGACTATTGTAGCCGGGCTACCAGTCTGTCTGTGTCCTGTAGCCTGGGCACCAGTCTGTCTGTGTCCTGTAGACTATTGTAGCCTGGGCACCAGTCTGTCTGTGTCCTGTAGCCTGGGCACCAGTCTGTCTGTGTCCTGTAGCCTGGGCACCAGTCTGTCTGTGTCCTGTAGCCTGGGCACCAGTCTGTCTGTGTCCTGTAGACTATTGTAGCTGGGCACCAGTCTGTCTGTGTCCTATTGTAGCTGGGCACCAGTCTGTCTGTGTCCTGTAGCCTGGGCACCAGTCTGTCTGTGTCCTGTAGACTATTGTAGCCTGGGCACCAGTCTGTCTGTGTCCTGTAGACTATTGTAGCCTGGGCACCAGTCTGTCTGTGTCCTGTAGACTATTGTAGCCGGGCACCAGTCTGTCTGTGTTCTGTAGACTATTGTAGCCGGGCTACCAGTCTGTCTGTTGACATGATGGCACAAACAGATCTGGGATGAGGCTAGTATGATTGTAGCAATATAATTTTGTGAACCTAAAATCAACGTAGATCAAAGCAGTAGTAGTAAGACTGTAGTGTGTGTGCGTCAGTAAGGAACCCATTATGAATGAAAGACACAGCACACAGCCTGATATCTGATTAAATCTATCTCTAGAAAGTATTGTCCATGGGTTTACTCTATATCAATTCACATTAAATTCCCAGATTAAAGAATTAGTTTCTTCAAACATATAGCCACTGTTTGAAAATATAATAAAATAAATATGCATAGAGAGAAAAACAATATTTTGTGTCTAAGTGCAATAAGATAACTTCAGATATATATTATGACATCTGCAATAAGAACTTCAGATATATATTATGACATCTGCAATCAGATAATTTCAGATATATATTATGACATCTGAAATAAGATAACTTCAGATATATATTATGACATCTGCAATAAGATATAACTTCAGATATATATTATGACATCTGCAATAAGATATAACTTCAGATATATATTATGACATCTGCAATAAGAACTTCAGATATATATTATGACATCTGAAATAAACTATAACTTCAGATATATATTATGACATCTGCAATAAACTATAACTTCAGATATATATTATGACATCTGCAATAAGATATAACTTCAGATATATATTATGACATCTGAAATAAGATATAAATTCAGTTTAAAACAGCTCATACTTTGACATTTTGGTGAGACAATCAAAGCTATTGTCACAGGCAGGTGATGCATTAAAAGGGGGCGGGGTATAAGAATTTTAGTAGGGATGGAAGGGGAGGGTAGAAGGGAGGAGTGGAAAGATAAAAGGAGTAATGGAAGGAGAGGGAACGAGGGAGGAGTGGAAGGAGGGAAAGATAAAAGGAGGAATGGAAGGAGAGGGAACGAGGGAGGAGTGGAAGGAGGGAAAGATAAAAGGAGGAATGGAAGGAGAGGGAACGAGGGAGGAGTGGAAGGAGGGAAAGATAAAAGGAGGAATGGAAGGAGGGAACGAGGGAGGGATAAAGGACAGGAAATGGAAAGATGTATTGAGGGAAGTCAGGGAAGGACAGGAAGAAGGATGGACAGTGTTTAAAAGGAGGGGTGAGACTTTGTCCCTCTACTCTTCCGGCAGGGTTCCGTTGATGTCCTCCGGAGACGGGGTGGACGAGAACAGAGGCTCGTCCTCTTCTGGAACGTTGTTTGTGTTCTCAGAATTCCCACCATTCCCTTCATTATTCCCAGCTCTGCTCCTCCGGCTCCCAGTCCCACTGAGGCTGACATTCCCAATGCTCCCCACGCGACGAGGACTGCTGCTGAAAGATGACTCCCCTCCTCCTCCTCCTCCTCGCCTGGGAAGGACGGGAATGTCGGGGAAATAATGGAATTAGAGGCAGAGGGAAGAGGCAGAATAGAAGGCCGTATTGGAGGAAGAGAAGAAGAAGTTAGAATTTGAAAGAAGGGAAGAAGAAGAGATGGCAGAATCAGACAGAGAGGAAATGAGTTGAGTTAGAGGTATAGTTGGTTTCCAGAGCCATGTAAGAAACACGTGTCTGGATGGTTAGACCTTAAACAGTGTTAAAGAGCTGGAAGAAAAGGCTGCTATAGACGAGGAGGGTTTAGAGGTGAAGACGGAGGATGGATGAGAGACCAAGGGTTAGCTAAAGTCTGAGGAGTTTAAGTTGAGGATGAGATTGAGGAAGAGTTTGAGGAAGTATTTGACGAAGAGTTTAAGGAAGAATTTGAGGAAGAGTTTGAGGAAGGCTTTGAGGAAGAATTTGAGGAAGAGTTTGAGGAAGGCTTTGAGGAAGAGTTTGAGGAAGAGTTTTAGAAAGTGTCATCAGAAAAAGAAGTAGAATTAGCTGCAGAGTTGCTGTAGATTCCCAAGTCAAGTAATGATGTGAGTATTAAGTTGATTGCCGAAGTAAAGATGACTCAGCAAGAGGCAGACAGAGAAGCGTTTGAGGGCTAGTTAATATCTAAAGGACAGGTTTGAAGCGGTGTCAGAGTCGGAGTCAGAGACAGAAGAGGAAGAGGAAGAGCATCAACATTATATACGGTCTTCGGCCAGGTGTAGAGTTATATTGTCTCTATATACAGGTCAGGTGTAGAGTTATATTGTCTACTATATACAGGTCAGGTGTAGTTATATTGTCTACTATATACAGGTCAGGTGTAGAGTTATATTGTCTACTATATACAGGTCAGGTGTAGTTATATTGTCTACTATATACAGGCCAGGTGTAGAGTTATATTGTCTACTATATACAGGCCAGGTGTAGAGTTATATTGTCTACTATATACAGGCCAGGTGTAGAGTTATATTGTCTACTATATACAGGCCAGGTGTAGAGTTATATTGTCTACTATATACAGGTCAGGTGTAGAGTTATATTGTCTACTATATACAGGCCAGGTGTAGAGTTATATTGTCTACTATATACAGGTCAGGTGTAGAGTTATATTGTCTACTATATACAGGTCAGGTGTAGTTATATTGTCTACTATATACAGGTCAGGTGTAGTGTTATATTGTCTACTATATACAGGTCAGGTGTAGAGTTATATTGTCTACTATATACAGGTCAGGTGTAGAGTTATATTGTCTACTATATACAGGTCAGGTGTAGAGTTATATTGTCTACTATATACAGGTCAGGTGTAGTTATATTGTCTCTATATACAGGTCAGGTGTAGAGTTATATTGTCTACTATATACAGGTCAGGTGTAGTTATATTGTCTACTATATACAGGCCAGGTGTAGTTATATTGTCTACTATATACAGGCCAGGTGTAGTTATATTGTCTACTATATACAGGCCAGGTGTAGAGTTATATTGTCTACTATATACAGGTCAGGTGTAGTGTTATATTGTCTACTATATACAGGCCAGGTGTAGAGTTATATTGTCTACTATATACAGGTCAGGTGTAGAGTTATATTGTCTACTATATACAGGTCAGGTGTAGTTATATTGTCTCTATATACAGGTCAGGTGTAGAGTTATATTGTCTACTATATACAGGTCAGGTGTAGTTATATTGTCTACTATATACAGGCCAGGTGTAGTTATATTGTCTACTATATACAGGCCAGGTGTAGTTATATTGTCTACTATATACAGGCCAGGTGTAGAGTTATATTGTCTACTATATACAGGTCAGGTGTAGTGTTATATTGTCTACTATATACAGGCCAGGTGTAGAGTTATATTGTCTACTATATACAGGTCAGGTGTAGTTATATTGTCTACTATATACAGGCCAGGTGTAGAGTTATATTGTCTACTATATACAGGTCAGGTGTAGTGTTATATTGTCTACTATATACAGGCCAGGTGTAGAGTTATATTGTCTACTATATACAGGTCAGGTGTAGAGTTATATTGTCTACTATATACAGGCCAGGTGTAGAGTTATATTGTCTACTATATACAGGTCAGGTGTAGTTATATTGTCTACTATATACAGGTCAGGTGTAGAGTTATATTGTCTACTATATACAGGCCAGGTGTAGTTATATTGTCTACTATATACAGGTCAGGTGTAGTTATATTGTCTACTATATACAGGTCAGGTGTAGAGTTATATTGTCTACTATATACAGGTCAGGTGTAGTTATATTGTCTACTATATACAGGTCAGGTGTAGAGTTATATTGTCTACTATATACAGGCCAGGTGTAGAGTTATATTGTCTACTATATACAGGTCAGGTGTAGTTATATTGTCTACTATATACAGGTCAGGTGTAGAGTTATATTGTCTACTATATACAGGCCAGGTGTAGTTATATTGTCTACTATATACAGGTCAGGTGTAGAGTTATATTGTCTACTATATACAGGTCAGGTGTAGAGTTATATTGTCTACTATATACAGGTCAGGTGTAGTTATATTGTCTACTATATACAGGTCAGGTGTAGAGTTATATTGTCTACTATATACAGGTCAGGTGTAGAGTTATATTGTCTACTATATACAGGTCAGGTGTAGAGTTATATTGTCTACTATATACAGGTCAGGTGTAGAGTTATATTGTCTACTATATACAGGTCAGGTGTAGTTATATTGTCTACTATATACAGGTCCAGGTGTAGAGTTATATTGTCTACTATATACAGGTCAGGTGTAGAGTTATATTGTCTACTATATACAGGTCCAGGTGTAGAGTTATATTGTCTACTATATACAGGTCAGGTGTAGAGTTATATTGTCTACTATATACAGGTCAGGTGTAGAGTTATATTGTCTACTATATACAGGTCAGGTGTAGTTATATTGTCTACTATATACAGGTCAGGTGTAGAGTTATATTGTCTACTATATACAGGTCAGGTGTAGAGTTATATTGTCTACTATATACAGGTCAGGTGTAGGTTATATTGTCTACTATATACAGGCCAGGTGTAGAGTTATATTGTCTACTATATACAGGCCAGGTGTAGAGTTATATTGTCTACTATATACAGGCCAGGTGTAGAGTTATATTGTCTACTATATACAGGTCAGGTGTAGAGTTATATTGTCTACTATATACAGGTCAGGTGTAGTTATATTGTCTACTATATACAGGTCAGGTGTAGAGTTATATTGTCTACTATATACAGGCCAGGTGTAGAGTTATATTGTCTACTATATACAGGTCAGGTGTAGAGTTATATTGTCTACTATATACAGGCCAGGTGTAGAGTTATATTGTCTACTATATACAGGCCAGGTGTAGAGTTATATTGTCTACTATATACAGGCCAGGTGTAGAGTTATATTGTCTACTATATACAGGCCAGGTGTAGAGTTATATTGTCTACTATATACAGGCCAGGTGTAGAGTTATATTGTCTACTATATACAGGTCAGGTGTAGAGTTATATTGTCTACTATATACAGGTCAGGTGTAGTTATATTGTCTACTATATACAGGTCAGGTGTAGAGTTATATTGTCTACTATATACAGGTCAGGTGTAGTTATATTGTCTACTATATACAGGTCAGGTGTAGAGTTATATTGTCTACTATATACAGGTCAGGTGTAGAGTTATATTGTCTACTATATACAGGTCAGGTGTAGAGTTATATTGTCTACTATATACAGGTCAGGTGTAGAGTTATATTGTCTACTATATACAGGTCAGGTGTAGAGTTATATTGTCTACTATATACAGGTCAGGTGTAGAGTTATATTGTCTACTATATACAGGTCAGGTGTAGAGTTATATTGTCTACTATATACAGGTCAGGTGTAGAGTTATATTGTCTACTATATACAGGTCAGGTGTAGTTATATTGTCTACTATATACAGGTCAGGTGTAGAGTTATATTGTCTACTATATACAGGTCAGGTGTAGTTATATTGTCTCTATATACAGGTCAGGTGTAGAGTTATATTGTCTACTATATACAGGTCAGGTGTAGAGTTATATTGTCTACTATATACAGGTCAGGTGTAGAGTTATATTGTCTACTATATACAGGTTAGGTGTAGAGTTATATTGTCTACTATATACAGGTCAGGTGTAGTGTTATATTGTCTACTATATACAGGTCAGGTGTAGAGTTATATTGTCTACTATATACAGGTCAGGTGTAGTTATATTGTCTACTATATACAGGTCAGGTGTAGAGTTATATTGTCTACTATATACAGGCCAGGTGTAGTTATATTGTCTACTATATACAGGTCAGGTGTAGTTATATTGTCTACTATATACAGGTCAGGTGTAGAGTTATATTGTCTACTATATACAGGTCAGGTGTAGTTATATTGTCTACTATATACAGGTCAGGTGTAGAGTTATATTGTCTCTATATACAGGTCAGGTGTAGAGTTATATTGTCTACTATATACAGGTCAGGTGTAGTTATATTGTCTACTATATACAGGTCAGGTGTAGAGTTATATTGTCTACTATATACAGGTCAGGTGTAAGTTATATTGTCTACTATATACAGGTCAGGTGTAGAGTTATATTGTCTACTATATACAGGTCAGGTGTAGGTTATATTGTCTACTATATACAGGTCAGGTGTAGAGTTATATTGTCTACTATATACAGGTCAGGTGTAGAGTTATATTGTCTACTATATACAGGTCAGGTGTAGAGTTATATTGTCTACTATATACAGGTCAGGTGTAGAGTTATATTGTCTACTATATACAGGTCAGGTGTAGTTATATTGTCTACTATATACAGGTCAGGTGTAGAGTTATATTGTCTACTATATACAGGTCAGGTGTAGAGTTATATTGTCTACTATATACAGGTCAGGTGTAGAGTTATATTGTCTACTATATACAGGTCAGGTGTAGAGTTATATTGTCTACTATATACAGGTCAGGTGTAGAGTTATATTGTCTACTATATACAGGTCAGGTGTAGAGTTATATTGTCTACTATATACAGGTCAGGTGTAGAGTTATATTGTCTACTATATACAGGTCAGGTGTAGAGTTATATTGTCTACTATATACAGGTCAGGTGTAGAGTTATATTGTCTACTATATACAGGTCAGGTGTAGAGTTATATTGTCTACTATATACAGGTCAGGTGTAGAGTTATATTGTCTACTATATACAGGTCAGGTGTAGAGTTATATTGTCTACTATATACAGGTCAGGTGTAGTTATATTGTCTACTATATACAGGCCAGGTGTAGAGTTATATTGTCTACTATATACAGGTCAGGTGTAGAGTTATATTGTCTACTATATACAGGTCAGGTGTAGAGTTATATTGTCTACTATATACAGGTCAGGTGTAGAGTTATATTGTCTACTATATACAGGTCAGGTGTAGATTATATTGTCTACTATATACAGGCCAGGTGTAGAGTTATATTGTCTACTATATACAGGTCAGGTGTAGAGTTATATTGTCTACTATATACAGGTCAGGTGTAGAGTTATATTGTCTACTATATACAGGTCAGGTGTAGAGTTATATTGTCTACTATATACAGGCCAGGTGTAGAGTTATATTGTCTACTATATACAGGTCAGGTGTAGTTATATTGTCTACTATATACAGGTCAGGTGTAGAGTTATATTGTCTACTATATACAGGCCAGGTGTAGTTATATTGTCTACTATATACAGGTCAGGTGTAGTTATATTGTCTACTATATACAGGTCAGGTGTAGAGTTATATTGTCTACTATATACAGGTCAGGTGTAGTTATATTGTCTACTATATACAGGTCAGGTGTAGAGTTATATTGTCTACTATATACAGGCCAGGTGTAGAGTTATATTGTCTACTATATACAGGTCAGGTGTAGTTATATTGTCTACTATATACAGGCCAGGTGTAGAGTTATATTGTCTACTATATACAGGCCAGGTGTAGTTATATTGTCTACTATATACAGGTCAGGTGTAGTTATATTGTCTACTATATACAGGTCAGGTGTAGAGTTATATTGTCTACTATATACAGGTCAGGTGTAGTTATATTGTCTACTATATACAGGTCAGGGTGTAGAGTTATATTGTCTACTATATACAGGTCAGGTGTAGAGTTATATTGTCTACTATATACAGGTCAGGTGTAGAGTTATATTGTCTACTATATACAGGTCAGGTGTAGAGTTATATTGTCTACTATATACAGGTCAGGTGTAGAGTTATATTGTCTACTATATACAGGTCAGGTGTAGAGTTATATTGTCTACTATATACAGGTCCAGGTGTAGAGTTATATTGTCTACTATATACAGGTCAGGTGTAGAGTTATATTGTCTACTATATACAGGTCAGGTGTAGAGTTATATTGTCTACTATATACAGGTCAGGTGTAGAGTTATATTGTCTACTATATACAGGTCAGGTGTAGAGTTATATTGTCTACTATATACAGGTCAGGTGTAGAGTTATATTGTCTACTATATACAGGTCAGGTGTAGAGTTATATTGTCTACTATATACAGGTCAGGTGTAGAGTTATATTGTCTACTATATACAGGTCCAGGTGTAGAGTTATATTGTCTACTATATACAGGCCAGGTGTAGAGTTATATTGTCTACTATATACAGGCCAGGTGTAGAGTTATATTGTCTACTATATACAGGTCAGGTGTAGAGTTATATTGTCTACTATATACAGGTCAGGTGTAGTTATATTGTCTACTATTATACAGGTCAGGTGTAGAGTTATATTGTCTACTATATACAGGGTCAGGTGTAGTATATTGTCTCTATATACAGGTCAGGTGTAGGTTATATTGTCTACTATATACAGGTCAGGTGTAGAGTTATATTGTCTACTATATACAGGTCAGGTGTAGAGTTATATTGTCTACCTATATACAGGTTCAGGTAGAGTTATATTGTCTACTATATACAGGTCAGGTGTAGTGTATATTGTTCTACTATATACAGGTCAGGTGTAGAGTTATATTGTCTACTATATACAGGTCAGGTGTAGTCTATATTGTCTACTATACAGGTCAGGTGTAGTTATATTGTCTACTATATACAGGTCAGGTGTAGAGTTATATTGTCACAATATATATACAGGTCAGGTGTAGTTATATTGTC
>NW_024058020.1:318179-379863 GCF_016432855.1 Salvelinus namaycush
TCATGTTAGCTCTCCACTTAGCCTGGGTCTGGGCTGCATCATGTTAGCTCTCCACTTAGCCTGGGGTCTGGCTGCATCATGTTAGCTCTCCACTCAGCCTGCCTGGGTCTGGGCTGCATCAATGTTAGCTCTCCACTAGCTGTACTGGGAGTCTGGGCTGCATCATGTTAGCTCTCCACGTAGCCTGTACTGGGAGTCTAGGCTGCATCATGTTAGCTCTCCACTTAGCCTGTACTGGGAGTCTGGGCTGCATCATGTTAGATCTCCACTTAGCCTGTACTGGGAGTCTGGGCTGCATCATGTTAGCTCTCCACTCAGCCTGCACTGGGAGTCTGGGCTGCATCATGTTAGCTCTCCACTTAGCCTGTACTGGGAGTCTGGGTTACATCATGTTAGCTCTCCACTTAGCCTGCACTGAGAGTCTGGGCTGCATCATGTTAGCTCTCCACTTAGCCTGTACTGGGAGTCTGGGCAGCATCATGTTAGCTCTCCACTTAGCCTGTACTGGGAGTCTGGGCTGCATCATGTTAGCTCTCCACGTAGCCTGTACTGGGAGTCTAGGCTGCATCATGTTAGCTCTCCACTTAGGCCTGTACTGGGAGTCTGGCTGCATCATGTTAGATCTCCACTTAGCCTGTACTGGGAGTCTGGGCTGCATCATGTTAGCTCTCCACTCAGCCTGCACTGGGAGTCTGGGCTGCATCATGTTAGCTCTCCACTTAGCCTGTACTGGGAGTCTGGGTTACATCATGTTAGCTCTCCACTTAGCCTGCACTGAGAGTCTGGGCTGCATCATGTTAGCTCTCCACTTAGCCTGTACTGGAGTCTGGGCTGCATCATGTTAGATCTCCACTTAGCCTGTACTGGAGTCTGGGCTGCATCATGTTATCTCCTCACTTAGCCTGGGGGTCTGGGCAGCATCATGTTAGCTCTCCACGTAGCCTGGGGGTCTGGGCAGCATCATGTTAGCTCTCCACTCAGCCTGCACTGGGAGTCTGGGCTGCATCATGTTAGCTCTCCACTCAGCCTGTACTGGGAGTCTGGGTTACATCATGTTAGCTCTCCACTTAGCCTGCACTGAGAGTTTGGGCTGCATCATGTTAGCTCTCCACTTAGCCTGTACTGGGAGTCTGGGCTGCATCATGTTAGCTCTCCACTTAGCCTGTACTGGGAGTCTGGGCTGCATCATGTTAGATCTCCACTTAGCCTGTACTGGGAGTCTGGGCTGCATCATGTTAGCTCTCCACTTAGCCTGTACTGGGAGTCTGGGCTGCATCATGTTAGCTCTCCACTTAGCCTGTACTGGGAGTCTGGGCTGCATCATGTTAGCTCTCCACTTAGCCTGTACTGGGAGTCTGGGCTGCATCATGTTAGCTCTCCACTTAGCCTGTACTGGGAGTCTGGGCTGCATCATGTTAGCTCTCCACTTAGCCTGTACTGGGAGTCTGGGCTGCATCATGTTAGCTCTCCACTTAGCCTGTACTGGGAGTCTAGGCTGCATCATGTTAGCTCTCCACTCAGCCTGCACTGGGAGTCTGGGCTGCATCATGTTAGCTCTCCACTCAGCCTGTACTGGGAGTCTGGGTTACATCATGTTAGCTCTCCACTTAGCCTGTACTGGGAGTCTGGGCTGCATCATGTTAGATCTCCACTTAGCCTGTACTGGGAGTCTGGGCTGCATCATGTTAGCTCCTCACTTAGCCTGGGGGTCTGGGCAGCATCATGTTAGCTCTCCACGTAGCCTGGGGGTCTGGGCAGCATCATGTTAGCTCTCCACGTAGCCTGGGGGTCTGGGCTGCATCATGTTAGCTCTCCACTCAGCCTGTACTGGGAGTCTGGGCTGCATCATGTTAGCTCTCCACTTAGCCTGTACTGGGAGTCTGGGCTGCATCATGTTAGCTCTCCACTTAGCCTGTACTGGGAGTCTGGGCTGCATCATGTTAGCTCTCCACTTAGCCTGCACTGGGAGTCTGGGCAGCATCATGTTAGCTCTCCACTTAGCCTGCACTGGGAGTCTGGGCTGCATCATGTTAGATCTCCACTTAGCCTGTACTGGGAGTCTGGGCTGCATCATGTTAGATCTCCACTTAGCCTGTACTGGGAGTCTGGGCTGCATCATGTTAGATCTCCACTTAGCCTGTACTGGGAGTCTGGGCTGCATCATGTTAGATCTCCACTTAGCCTGTACTGGGAGTCTGGGCTGCATCATGTTAGCTCCTCACTTAGCCTGTACTGGGAGTCTGGGCTGCATCATGTTAGCTCTCCACGTAGCCTGGGGGTCTGGGCTGCATCATGTTAGCTCTCCACTCAGCCTGTACTGGGAGTCTGGGCTGCATCATGTAAGCTCCCCACTCAGCCTGCACAGAAGATACCGGTAGCTTCCAGCTTTGTAGGCTAACTTTCCATGCTAGCTGACAGCTAAAGCTAACATTCCACTACCACTAGTGGGTCATACGCAGGACCTATTTGAAATGTGAATTCACATCATTTTATGATTAATAATTTAAAATATTTTTTAAAAGATGGCTATTTAAACATTTTTACATTTGACACATTCCTATTATAAATGTAATGATATTGAACTTCTAAGATGCCTAAGTATTGAACAGAGCAGTAGCTGAGTTTATCTGTCTGGATCAAGAGGCATTCTGGGACTTTGGTTAATATACCTTTTATTTATTTACATTTTTTATTTAACCTTTTTTTAACTAGGCAAGTCAGTTAAGAATAAATTCTTATTTACATTGACGGCCTACCAAAAGGCAAAAGGCCTCCTGCGGGGACGGGGGCTGGAATTAAAATAAAAATATAGGACCAAAAACACATCACGACGAGAGACAACACAACACTACATAAAGAGAGACCTAAGACAACAACATAGCATGACAGCAACACATGACAACACTGGTATCGTTTTGGTATTGAGTAACGTGATACTAAACCTGGTATCGAAGTCCAAACTCTGGTCTGGTGACAACACACACGCACCTTTCCATCCAGGTTGGTTTCCCAGGTGGCTCTCTTCTTGTTGACAGGACAGTCCACCATCTGCTGCATAGACACCTCATACTCTCCATCTAACAACTGCAGACGCCTACACACACACACACACACACACACACACACACACACACATTAACAGATACAGCCCATCCAACAACTGCCGACGCCCACACACACACACACACACACACACACACACACACACACACACACACACACACACACACACACACACACACACACACACACACACACACACACACATTAACAGCAACAGATACAGCCCATCCAACAACTGCAGACGCCTACACACACACACACACATTAACAGCAACAGATACAGCCCATCCAACAACTGCAGACGCCTACACACACACACACACATTAACAGCAACAGATACAGCCCGTCCAACAACTACAGACGCCTACACACACACACACACACACACACACACACACACACACACATTAACAGCAACAGATACAGCCCGTCCAACAACTGCAGACGCCTGAAAGGAGGAAGGGACATTGGCCGTCTTCCAGAGCTTCAAATCGGTGATGCAGAGTGAGTCGGTTTTTGTGAAGAAAGGTGATTTCTTCACCGCAGTTGTTGTGGAACAAGCCCCACAGTCCGCCAGAGACGTGGAACGAGCCCCACAGTCCGCCAGAGACGTGGAACGCGCCCCACAGTCCGCCAGAGACGTGGAACGCGCCCCACAGTCCGCCAGAGACGTGGAACGCGCCCCACAGTCCGCCAGAGACGTGGAACGCGCCCCACAGTCCGCCAGAGACGTGGAACGCGCCCCACAGTCCGCCAGAGACGTGGAACGCGCCCCACAGTCCGCCAGAGACGTGGAACGCGCCCCACAGTCCGCCAGAGACGTGGAACGCGCCCCACAGTCCGCCAGAGACGTGGAACGCGCCCCACAGTCCGCCAGAGACGTGGAACGCGCCCCACAGTCCGCCAGAGACGTGGAACGCGCCCCACAGTCCGCCAGAGACGTGGAACGCGCCCCACAGTCCGCCAGAGACGTGGAACGCGCCCCACAGTCCGCCAGAGACGTGGAACGAGCCCCACAGTCCGCCAGAGACGTGGAACGAGCCCCACAGTCCGCCAGAGACGTGGAACGAGCCCCACAGTCCGCCAGAGACGTGGAACGAGCCCCACAGTCCGCCAGAGACGTGGAACGAGCCCCACAGTCCGCCAGAGACGTGGAACGAGCCCACAGTCCGCCAGAGACGTGGAACGAGCCCCACAGTCCGCCAGAGACGTGGAACGAGCCCCACAGTCCGCCAGAGACGTGGAACGAGCCCCACAGTCCGCCAGAGACGTGGAACGAGCCCCACAGTCCGCCAGAGACGTGGAACGAGCCCCACAGTCCGCCAGAGACGTGGAACGCGCCCCACAGTCCGCCAGAGACGTGGAACGAGCCCCACAGTCCGCCAGAGACGTGGAACGAGCCCCACAGTCCGCCAGAGACGCGGAACGAGCCCCACAGTCCGCCAGAGACGCGGAACGCGCCCCACAGTCCGCCAGAGACGCGGAACGAGCCCCACAGTCGCGGAACGAGCCCCACAGTCCGCCAGAGACGTGGAACGAGCCCCACAGACCGCCAGAGATGTGTGCAGCGTATGAGAGGGAGAATGAGAAAGAGACAGAGTGTGTGTGACAGAATGAAAGACAAATAACAAAAGAACACAACCCTGTGTGTGTGTGTGTGTGTGTGTGTGTGTGTGTGTGTGTGTGTGTGTGTGTACCTGTTCTTATCAAACACAGTCATCTGAGCTACGAACGTTGTTTCTCCCACTTCTTCTTGTCTGACGGTGGAGCTTCTCTTCTTCCTGTTACACACATCCTCTGTACCAATACAAGACTGGGGTTAACACACACACATCCTCTGTACCAATACAAGACTGGGGTTAACACACACACACACACATCCTCTGTACCAATACAAGACTGGGGTTAACACACACACACACACACATCCTCTGTACCAATACAAGACTGGGGTTAACACACACACACACATCCTCTGTACCAATACAAGACTGGGGTTAACACACACACACACACACACATCCTCTGTACCAATACAAGACTGGGGTTAACACACACACACACACACACACATCCTCTGTACCAATACAAGACTGGGGTTAACACACACACATCCTCTGTACCAATACAAGACTGGGGTTAACACACACACACACACCCTCTGTACCAATACAAGACTGGGGTTAACACACACACACACATCCTCTGTACCAATACAAGACTGGGGTTAACACACACACACACATCCTCTGTACCAATACAAGACTGGGGTTAACACACACACACACACATCCTCTGTACCAATACAAGACTGGGGTTAACACACACACACACACATCCTCTGTACCAATACAAGACTGGGGTTAACACACACACACACACACACACACATCCTCTGTACCAATACAAGACTGGGGTTAACACACACACACACACACACACACATCCTCTGTACCAATACAAGACTGGGGTTAACACACACACACACACACACACACATCCTCTGTACCAATACAAGACTGGGGTTAACACACACACACATCCTCTGTACCAATACAAGACTGGGGTTAACACACACACACATCCTCTGTACCAATACAAGACTGGGGTTAACACACACACACACATCCACTGTACCAATACAAGACTGGGGTTAACACACACACACACATCCTCTGTACCAATACAAGACTGGGGTTAACACACACACACACACACACATCCTCTGTACCAATACAAGACTGGGGTTCACACACACCCCCCCATCCTCTGTACCAATACAAAACTGGGGTTAACACACACACACAGTAATGTCTGAAACACAAAGAAGACTGGAGTTCCCCCCCACCAGCCATCTACCCTACTGACATGTAGTGTGACTAACTCCAGCACAAAGCCTACCTATATTCTCATTGGTCTGTCCATTGACCAGTCCGTTGTGCTGCGTCCTGCCTGGTCCAGACACTCTGAACAACAGGGAGTAGGACTTGACCGTGTGGCCGTTGCTGGCATCAAACTCACTACTGGACACCACCAGAGAAGGACAGGAGCCTGGCTTGGGCTGACTGCTGGAAGTGCTGCTGTCTGGGTTCAGAGGCACCTGCTTCTTCCCTGTAGGAACCTGCTTCACTGGACAGCTCACATCCTGGAGGTGGGAGAGAAGCGGGGGAGTGGAAATGTGTATGGGAGAGAAACGGGGGGAGTGGAAATGTGTATGGGAGAGAAACAGGGGAGTGGAAATGTGTATGAGAGAGAAACGGGAGAGTGGAAATGTGTATGGGAGAGAAACAGGGGAGTGGAAATGTGTATGAGAGAGAAACAGGGGAGTGGAAATGTGTATGAGAGAGAAACGGGAGAGTGGAAATGTGTATGGGAGAGAAACGGGGGAGTGGAAATGTGTATGGGAGAGAAACAGGGGAGTGGAAATGTGTATGAGAGAGAAACGGAGAGTGGAAATGTGTATGGGAGAGTGGGAAGAAAAGAGAGAAAAGAGAGGATGAGAGATAGAGGGATAAAATGAGATAAGATGTGAGCGCCCGCACACACACACTTACATTTTTGTCATTTAGCAGATGCTCTCACACTCTCTCTCTCTTACCTTCCTCTTCTTGTGACAGACTTTAACCAGCAGCACCTCTAGAGAAACAGAGTTCTGCTCATTCTCTGAGGCTACTGATGACTTCTCTGTAGAGTGGAATAAGACAGTAACCGTCAGGATTAGAGGGGAATAAGACAGTAACCGTCAGGATTAGAGGGAATAAGAAGACAGTAACCGTCAGGATTAGAGGAGAATAAGAAGACAGTAACCGTCAGGATTAGAGGGAATAAGAAGACAGTAACCGTCAGGATTAGAGGAGAATAAGAAGACAGTAACCGTCAGGATTAGAGGGAATAAGAAGACAGTAACCGTCAGGATTAGAGGAGAATAAGACAGTAACCGTCAGGATTAGAGGGAATAAGAAGACAGTAACCGTCAGGATTAGAGTGGAATAAGAAGACAGTAACCGTCAGGATTAGAGGGAATAAGAAGACAGTAACCATCAGGATTAGAGTGGAATAAGAAGACAGTAACCATCAGGATTAGAGTGGAATAAGAAGACAGTAACCGTCAGGATTAGTGGAATAAGAAGACAGTAACCGTCAGGATTAGAGGGAATAAGAAGACAGTAACCGTCAGGACTAGAGGGAATAAGAAGACAGTAACCGTCAGGATTAGAGGGAATAAGAAGACAGTAACCGTCAGGATTAGAGGGAATAAGAAGACAGTAACCATCAGGATTAGAGGAGAATAAGAAGACAGTAACCATCAGGATTAGAGGAGAATAAGAAGACAGTAACCATCAGGATTAGAGGAGAATAAGAAGACAGTAACCGTCAGGATTAGAGGAGAATAAGAAGACAGTAACCGTCAGGATTAGAGGGAATAAGAAGACAGTAACCGTCAGGATTAGAGGGAATAAGAAGACAGTAACCATCAGGATTAGAGGGAATAAGAAGACAGTAACCATCAGGATTAGAGGGAATAAGAAGACAGTAACCATCAGGATTAGAGGAGAATAAGAAGACAGTAACCATCAGGATTTAAATTAATAACGTGCATTTGATATCTGATTAAATTGATATTTGCCATCGTCCCTGCAAACAAGTTAAACACTTACCAACTATCATCCCTACAAACATCAAGTTAAACACTTACCAACTATCATCCCTACAAACATCAAGTTCAACACTTACCAACTACCATCCCTACAGACATCAAGTTAAACACTTACCAACTATCATCCCTACAAACATCAAGTTAAACACTTACCAACTATCATCCCTACAGACATCAAGTTAAACACTTACCAACTATCATCCCTACAAACATCAAGTTAAACACTTACCAACTATCATCCCTACAGACATCAAGTTAAACACTTACCAACTATCATCCCTACAAACATCAAGTTAAACACTTACCAACTATCATCCCTACAGACATCAAGTTAAACACTTACCAACTGTCATCCCTACAAACATCAAGTTAAACACTTACCAACTATCATCCCTACAAACATCAAGTTAAACACTTACCAACTATCATCCCTAAAAACATCAAGTTAAACACTTACCAACTATCATCCCTACAAACATCAAGTTAAACACTTACCAACTATCATCCCTACAAACATCAAGTTAAACACTTACCGACTATCATCCCTACAGACATCAAGTTAAACACTTACCAACTATCATCCCTACAAACATCAAGTTAAACACTTACCAACTATCATCCCTACAAACATCAAGTTAAACACTTACCAACTACCATCCCTACAAACATCAAGTTATACACTTACCAACTATCATCCCTACAGACATCAAGTTATACACTTACCAACTATCATCCCTACAAACATCAAGTTAAACACTTACCAACTATCATCCCTACAGACATCAAGTTCAACACTTACCAACTGTCATCCCTACAAACATCAAGTTAAACACTTACCGACTATCATCCCTACAGACATCAAGTTCAACACTTACCAACTATCATCCCTACAAACATCAAGTTAAACACTTACCAACTATCATCCCTACAAACATCAAGTTAAACACTTACCAACTATCATCAAGTTAAACACTTACCAACTATCATCCCTACAAACATCAAGTTAAACACTTACCAACTATCATCCCTACAAACATCAAGTTAAACACTTACCAACTATCATCCCTACAAACATCAAGTTAAACACTTACCAACTATCATCCCTACAGACATCAAGTTAAACACTTACCAACTATCATCCCTACAGACATCAAGTTAAACACTTACCATCTATCATCCCTACAAACATCAAGTTATACACTTACCAACTATCATCCCTACAAACATCAAGTTAAACACTTACCAACTATCATCCCTACAGACATCAAGTTATACACTTACCAACTATCATCCCTACAAACATCAAGTTAAACACTTACCAACTATCATCCCTACAAACATCAAGTTAAACACTTACCAACTATCATCCCTACAAACATCAAGTTAAACACTTACCAACTATCATCCCTACAAACATCAAGTTAAACACTTACCAACTATCATCCCTACAGACATCAAGTTAAACACTTACCGACTATCATCCCTACAAACATCAAGTTAAACACTTACCAACTATCATCCCTACAAACATCAAGTTAAACACTTACCAACTATCATCCCTACAAACATCAAGTTAAACACTTACCAACTATCATCCCTACAAACATCAAGTTAAACACTTACCAACTATCATCCCTACAAACATCAAGTTAAACACTTACCAACTATCATCCCTACAGACATCAAGTTAAACACTTACCAACTATCATCCCTACAGACATCAAGTTAAACACTTACCAACTATCATCCCTACAGACATCAAGTTAAACACTTACCAACTATCATCCCTACAAACATCAAGTTATACACTTACCAACTATCATCAAGTTAAACACTTACCAACTATCATCCCTACAGACATCAAGTTAAACACTTACCATCTATCATCCCTACAAACATCAAGTTAAACACTTACCAACTATCATCAAGTTAAACACTTACCAACTATCATCCCTACAAACATCAAGTTAAACACTTACCGACTATCATCCCTACAAACATCAAGTTAAACACTTACCGACTATCATCCCTACAGACATCAAGTTAAACACTTACCGACTATCATCCCTACAAACATCAAGTTCAACACTTACCAACTATCATCCCTACAAACATCAAGTTAAACACTTACCAACTATCATCCCTACAAACATCAAGTTAAACACTTACCAACTATCATCCCTACAAACATCAAGTTAAACACTTACCAACTATCATCCCTACAAACATCAAGTTAAACACTTACCAACTATCATCCCTACAAACATCAAGTTAAACACTTACCAACTATCATCCCTACAAACATCAAGTTAAACACTTACCAACTATCATCCCTACAGACATCAAGTTAAACACTTACCAACTATCATCCCTACAGACATCAAGTTAAACACTTACCAACTATCATCCCTACAAACATCAAGTTATACACTTACCAACTATCATCAAGTTAAACACTTACCAACTATCATCCCTACAGACATCAAGTTAAACACTTACCATCTATCATCCCTACAAACATCAAGTTAAACACTTACCAACTATCATCAAGTTAAACACTTACCAACTATCATCCCTACAAACATCAAGTTAAACACTTACCGACTATCATCCCTACAAACATCAAGTTAAACACTTACCGACTATCATCCCTACAAACATCAAGTTAAACACTTACCGACTATCATCCCTACAGACATCAAGTTCAACACTTACCAACTATCATCCCTACAAACATCAAGTTAAACACTTACCAACTATCATCCCTACAAACATCAAGTTAAACACTTACCAACTATCATCCCTACAAACATCAAGTTAAACACTTACCAACTATCATCCCTACAAACATCAAGTTCAACACTTACCGACTTTATGAAAGAACCCAGTGAAGGTGAGTTGCAGGTGTGAAGCCAGGCTGGGGACAGAGTTATACAAGAGTTACCAAAAAGACCTTAGATCTCATTTTTTCAGGTGTGAATGTTTTTTTTATGGACTATGGATATCAAGCACTTTGGGAGTTAAAGCAATAATCCACACAAAAATGATATTCTGGTATTTTACCCATTGATACAGTCCCATTTTGTTTTGCAAGTCAACGGTCAAGTACAGGACATTGGCCTGGAGAACTTTCAACAAGGAAAGTGTAGCAAGCCACATCATCACTGTATCAACAGCGGACTAACGGAAAAAGACCAGAGTTGTGTTCAAATACCCATACTAACATACTGTATACTACCTACTTAATGAGTACCCATACTAACATACTGTATACTACATACTTAATGAGTACCCATACTAACATACTGTATACTACATACTTAATGAATATATACTATTAGTTCATTTTAGTATACTGTAAACAAACGGTATCCTTTCAGTTGAGCGTACTAGCTCTTCACCTGTCTACCAGAAGTTGATGCTGTTGCTATGCAACCTCTTGCTAGCTTGTTAGCATAACAAATAACTAGCTAGACATTTTACAACCTCGGGTGTGTTCATAAATTCAAATCTGGAGTGCCAGAGTGTGCCCTGGGCGTTTGTAAATTCAGAGTGTTTTGTTAGATTGTCCGTTTGTAAATTCAGTGTTTGGCTCTCGGGGTGTTCAGAGATCACACTGCCAGGCAGTGTTACTGGACGCTCCGGCCGAGGAGCTGGGTTGATCCGAGCCTTCTGACCTCACAACGGCAGTCAAGCACCCAAGCTAATTGGCTAACTTGCAAGCTACTTCCAGACACAAATGAGAGAACACCTCAATCTGACCATTTTACTCTCCCTAGCAGAGCTGGTTAGGCTGTTTTCATGTTATCCAGATCGTTGGTGACCAACTGTGCTGTTGGCAACAATTTAATTACGCTTTTTTGCCGGCGTTTACTGACACCGGCCATATTCAACTGGTGTTGAGTGTTAAAATCATCAGTTATTCTTTGCTCTGGTACACTCAGACGAGAGTGCTCTGAAATCGGAGTAGATAGCCAGAGTGAATTTACGAGCTCATCTGAATGTCCATTGAGAACGCACAACGACTACACCGTTTAGCTAAGCTAAGAACGACGGGAATAATCAAGTCAGTAAACGCTGGGTAGTTAGATAGCCTATAGTTAATATACTGGCAAGTTTTATGTATTAGTAACCAACTAAAGTTGAGTAGCTAGCTAACATACCGGTACATACTGCTGTAATGATATGCTATGTGGTTCGTAAGGACAGCGTAGCTAACATACCGATACATACTGCTGTAATGATATGCTATGTGGTTCGTAAGGACAGCGTAGCTAACATACCGGTACATACTGCTGTAATGATATGCTATGTGGTTCGTAAGGACAGAGTAGCTAACATACCGATACATACTGCTGTAATGATATGCTATGTGGTTCGTAAGGACAGCGTAGCTAACATACCGGTACATACTGCTGTAATGATATGCTATGTGGTTCGTAAGGACAGCGTAGCTAACATACCGGTACATACTGCTGTAATTATATGCTATGTGGTTCGTAAGGACAGCGTAGCTAACAAATTGTCAGCCAACATAACGTGTAAGGTAACTTATTTGAAAAGTCATTACTTTATTACATTGGTCAACATTTTGTTAACATTTGTCATAGTTAGTTAAAAGGAATGTATTTGTATTCACTCTCGTTGGATTTAGGCTGCATATTTTCCGCCATTTACTTCAAATCTGAAAACGTTGTGAAGCCACGCCCATTTTCTGAAGAACTGCATTATTGGCCCTAAAGGCACATAAATAGTGTCCACTGTTTGTATACTTCGTATTTTGGCGAATGTAGTACGACATCCGGGAACTTTGTCATACTAACTATATCCATACTATGACCAATAAGCAAACTACATACTCAATTTACGTCAGAAATAGTGTGGTTAGTGTGAGTATTGGAACACAGCTCTGGAAGATAATGGTCTGTTTACCTGTGTGTCTTCTGCTCAGCCCTCTTCTTCTCCACTCTGTACAGCAGGTGATCCACCCTGGAGGACTTCCTGACCCCACCCAGAGAACCCCCCAGGGTTAATAGACAGGACACACTGGGGATTTAGACTACATCTGAGGCTGTGTCCTCCTTCTCCACACTTGTGTTGTATACTCCCCGTCAAGGATTTAACCACGCTGGAACAGTGCCCCACCCACTGCTCCAACAACCATCCAATGATGTTAAATCCATGACAGGAAGTGTGAAAGTGGAAGAATCAGACATCACCACTAAATTTAAATAAATATCTTAAAGTGAGGATGAATTCAACCCAATGAGGAACGGGGCTGTGTAGCTCTATACACTCCTTGAAAATGGAGTGGAAATGGCAGATTTTGGGGTATTTATAATCTCCTAAACTGTAACAGCGGCTGTACAGTAACACGCTATACATGACGTCAGAGCTCAGCGGCTGTACAGTAACACGCTATACATGACGTCAGAGCTCAGCGTCTGTACAGTAACACGCTATACATGACGTCAGAGCTCAGCGTCTGTACAGTAACACGCTATACATGACGTCAGAGCTCAGCGTCTGTACAGTAACACGCTATACATGACGTCAGAGCTCAGCGTCTGTACAGTAACACGCTATGTATGACGTCAGAGCTCAGCGTCTGTACAGTAACACGCTATGCATGACGTCAGAGCTCAGCGTCTGTACAGTAACACGCTATACATGACGTCAGACCTCAGCGTCTGTACAGTAACACTATACGTTATGGGCAGAAAGACAGCCGGTAGGATGCGTTATGGGCAGAAAGACAGCCGGTAGGATGCGTTATGGGCAGAAAGACAGACGGTAGGATGCGTTATGGGCAGAAAGACAGGCGGTAGGATGCGTTATGGGCAGAAAGACAGGCGGTAGGATGCGTTATGGGCAGAAAGACAGACGGTAGGATGCGTTATGGGCAGAAAGACAGACGGTAGGATGCGTTGGGCAGAAAGACAGGCGGTAGGATGCGTTGGGCAGAAAGACAGGCGGTAGGATGCGTTATGGGCAGAAAGACAGGCGGTAGGATGCGTTGGGCAGAAAGACAGGCGGTAGGATGCGTTATGGGCAGAAAGACAGACGGTAGGATGCGTTATGGGCAGAAAGACAGACGGTAGGATGCGTTATGGGCAGAAAGACAGGCGGTAGGATGCGTTATGGGCAGAAAGACAGGCGGTAGGATGCGTTATGGGCAGAAAGACAGGCGGTAGGATGCGTCAGGCAGAAAGACAGACGGTAGGATGCGTCAGGCAGAAAGACAGACGGTAGGATGCGTTTCGCATCATCGGGGGAAAACAAGAACTCAGGGCCCCACATATCACTATAATCAAGAAGAACTCAGGGCCCCACATATCACTATAATCAAGAAGAACTCAGGGCCCCACATATCACTATAATCAAGAAGAACTCAGGGCCCCACATATCACTATAATCAAGAAGAACTCAGGGCCCCACATATCACTATAATCAAGAAGAACTCAGGGCCCCACATATCACTATAATCAAGAACAACTCAGGGCCCCACATATCACTATAATCAAGAACAACTCAGGGCCCCACATATCACTATAATCAAGAAGAACTCAGTGCCCCACATATCACTATAATCAAGAACAACTCAGGGCCCCACATATCACTATAATCAAGAACAACTCAGGGCCCCACATATCACTATAATCAAGAACAACTCAGGGCCCCACATATCACTATAATCAAGAACAACTCAGGGCCCCACATATCACTATAATCAAGAACAACTCAGGGCCCCACATATCACTATAATCAAAAACAACTCAGGGCCCCACATATCACTATAATCAAAAACAACTCAGGGCCCCACATATCACTATAATCAAGAAGAACTCAGGGCCCCACATATCACTATAATCAAGAACAACTCAGGGCCCCACATATCACTATAATCAAGAACAACTCAGGGCCCCACATATCACTATAATCAAGAACAACTCAGGGCCCCACATATCACTATAATCAAGAACAACTCAGGGCCCCACATATCACTATAATCAAGAACAACTCAGGGCCCCACATATCACTATAATCAAGAACAACTCAGGGCCCCACATATCACTATAATCAAGAAGAACTCAGGGCCCCACATATCACTATAATCAAGAAGAACTCAGGGCCCCACATATCACTATAATCAAGAAGAACTCAGGGCCCCACATATCACTATAATCAAGAACAACTCAGGGCCCCACATATCACTATAATCAAGAACAACTCAGGGCCCCACATATCACTATAATCAAGAACAACTCAGGGCCCCACATATCACTATAATCAAGAACAACTCAGGGCCCCACATATCACTATAATCAAAAACAACTCAGGGCCCCACATATCACTATAATCAAAAACAACTCAGGGCCCCACATATCACTATAATCAAGAAGAACTCAGGGCCCCACATATCACTATAATCAAGAAGAACTCAGGGCCCCACATATCACTATAATCAAGAAGAACTCAGGGCCCCACATATCACTATAATCAAGAAGAACTCAGGGCCCCACATATCACTATAAATCAAGAAGAACTCAGGGCCCCACATATCACAATAATCAACCAATATGCAAAACAGCTAATAACTAAACGCACCTTTTCTCATTGACATGGAGAAAGATACAGCCATTAGCCAACCAGCCTACACGTACGCCGTCTCATTCAGCAGACACTGGTCCTGTGTGGTTCAGTTAGGAAGAGTGCAGCGCCAGCAACAAGGTTGATTTTCAATTGTTTTCAATTCCCACATGAATCACTGTTTTTCAAGAGCATCTGTGATGATGCATCATGGGTAAATTGATCTACAGATAATAAATGAGTAGTTATATTACGCAAGGTGATTTGTAGATCAGTCAATCTGCTGTCACCTGCAATGTCAAACAAGTCCAGAGACATACAGATGTATGTATAGATTACAACACTCAGTGAAACAGCAGGGGCAGCCCCCTCCTACACTATGCAGCCCCATAGCGGTTGGCCCTCTGTTAAGATAACAGCATTCTGAACCATACACACACACACTCTCTCCCCTGCAGTAAACCAACAGGGTTTAACCCTACCAACTCTTCAGGTTCTGAGGTGGTCGGGTTCACGGTCATTATGTCTGCTGCTCATGTAGGCTATTTAAAGACTGGAAACTCATCAAACTGGCTTCATCAGTATGCTGAGAATGCCTAACATATCAATGGACATGTGAAAACATTCAGTTAGAATCAACACCTTCATGCAGGTGTAAGAATATGTCGAGGATAAATACACAACGCAGAGTTTGAGAGGATGAGAGGACGAGAGCACTAAAAACGAGATATAATACTAACGGTCAACAGAGAATTGTCAATGTAAATAGGAGTTGGTTTTCAGTTCAACAGCTGTTTAGAATCTGTGGAATGTCACTCCTGAACTCAGAGCTTCGTTCTGTACATTGAGTGTGGAGCAGGATACTGGTTATTTGGCCATTGGCCCAGTCATACTGACCTTTGATTGGTCAACCCTAGGCTATAAACCGGCATCCTGTGCCTATGTTCCGTGGAGAAAAGCTGAGGAGAAGTGAGAATGAACATCTACCTCCCAGCATAACATCTTCATGTGTCCTTCTCAAATAAACCTATTTTCCTCCCCTTGATTTGCTTTGGAGTTTGTGTTATTGAAGAATAACCTAAATTGCTAACGCAGGTTTTTACCGTTTGTCGTTTGTTCTGGAGTTTCTGTGGGACATGTAGGTGAGGGTTCTGTGCAGAAATATGGGCTGAAAATACAACAACAAAAAACGATTAGAAATCTGCACTTGCATCTTGTGCACTTTGCCAGAAATGTTGCAACAGGTTGTCCAATGACCAAAAGAAGGCCATTCTATCTAGTGGAACTGTGCAGTGCATCAACACTTTACCATCTTCAAAACAGACATCATTAACCAGCCATGTCAAAGCTGGTTCAAGGTAGTCTTTATCTGCTCAACAGAATGCTATTCTAGGAGGTACATTAAATGTTTACCATCTTCAAAACAGACACACCATTAGAGGCCACAGACAGTAAAGAATGACAGGTGCTGAGAAGGCTTCCAACGTACCGCTATCAAGTTCCTTGTTCTGAGAAACCTGTAGATCTGGGTCGGTTCTGGAAACACAATAGACCGGTTGAACATTCATTAAGTTCACAGTAAATTACATTGACAATAACATTATACTGATAACAGACTATTTCTCCTAGAAGGGCAATTATTGTTGGCTCTGAAACCGACACTGGGTCAACATTTATTAGCTTACTTTAAATTACTTTACATTAGCAATCTTATTCGTATACTCGTACAGTAGAGTGCAGTAATGTATAGTTCAGTAGAGCAGAGTTCAGTACAGTAGAGTATTATTCAGTTCAGCAGAGTATAGTTCAGTACAGTTCAGTAGAAGATAGTTCAGTTCAGTATAGTTCAGTAGAAGATAGTTCAGTACAGTACAGCAGAGTATAGTTCAGTACAGTTCAGTAGAAGATAGTTCAGTTCAGTATAGTTCAGTTCAGTATAGTTCAGTTCAGTATAGTTCAGGAGAAGATAGTTCAGTTCAGTAGAAGATAGTTCAGTTCAGTATAGTTCAGTAGAAGATAGTTCAGTTCAGTAGAGGATAGTTCAGTTCAGTAGAGTATAGTTCAGTTCAGTAGAGGATAGTTCAGTTCAGTAGAGGATAGTTCAGTAGAAGATAGTTCAGTTCAGTAGAAGATAGTTCAGTTCAGTAGAAGATAGTTCAGTTCAGTAGAATATAGTTCAGTTCAGTAGAATATAGTTCAGTTCAGTAGAGGATAGTTCAGTTCAGTAGAGGATAGTTCAGTTCAGTACATTAGAGTTCAGTACAGTACAGTATAGTTCAGTAGAGGATAGTTCAGTAAATATTATTCAGTTCAGTAGAAGATAGTTCAGTTCAGTACAGTCGTGCAGTACATTATAGTGCACTCAACTAGTGTGCTCTACTGTATAGAACTATACCTTTACTGTACTCTACTGTGCTGTCCAAACATGTGAATCCAACTGTGGTTTGTGACTACTATGATTTCCCATTGTAGCCAATTCAATTGCAGAAATTCAGTTACTGATTTTTCTGAAATTCTGTTACCGATTTCATGACGGGATTTCGAGTTGTAATCACTTAATAAATCATAAACAAAATGTACGTCAGTAAAAACACTCTAGTTATGTGGGTTTTTGATAACGGAATATCAAGGCACAGGGGAATGTTTTCTTAAACTTACAGAAGGCAGAAACACTTCTCCAAAACAAAATATAAGTGTTGATTTTAGGAGTCTTTACTTCAACATTGTTGTGTTTTAATGTATTTCTAAAACCTTTTAATACTTTTTCTGGTAGATGTTTTCTAAGACCCCTTTTCCATCTGTTTGACCAGAAATCAAAGCCTTTGCTTATTCCTCATTTTTAGGATGGGAAATGGTTGAAAAATGTATATATACACACACACCTTTACATTTTTCACAAATATAGACTTCCCATGTTGGTGATCATGGGTCCCTTTAACATGAAAATGACCCTATACATATTTACGTGTGTTGCATTAATCAATCAATCGAATTTATTTATAAAGCCCTTCTTACATAAACTTATGTCACAAAGTGCTGTACAGAAACCCAGCCTAAAACCCCAAACAGCAAGCAATGCAGGTGTAGAAGCACGTTAGTTAGTACATAGTAAACATTAGTTAGTACACAGTTGCTACCATGCTGTGTTTTCATGTGTTGCTGCCATGCTATGTTGTCTTAGGTCTCTCTTTATGTACTGTTGTGTTGTCTCTCGTCGTGATGTGTGTTTGGCCCTATATTTTTATTTTAATCCCAGCCCCCGTCCCCCTTCTGCCTTTTGGTAGGCCGTCAATGTAAATAAGAATTTGTTCTTAACTGACTTGCCTAGTTAAATAAAGGTTACAAAAATAAAAAATAAACATATTTCAAAGGCAGCACATGCTCATTTCTTAAAGTAGTGCTGGCACATGTCATCTCTTCAGAGGAAGTAAGCAAACACGTGGTAAAATAAATTAACTACAGTAGTTAGCTATAAATCTAAAATAGGATCAGATTTCTTTGTATACTGATGACTGTCAAATCATGTTGTCAGATGCTTTGAACTTGACGTCTTTATGGTGAAATGTGGTTATAATTTTGTTTTTCGAAAGATGCCACACGATCACAAGGGACACTCCTATATAGGCTAGATTAAATATAGAGATTCATTGTAAATGCCAATCTAGCAATATAAAGATAACTAATCATGCAACAACATTATATGACGACAATGACAGCAACTCACTTTCAAATGCCTGCAAGAACAACTCATGATCGGCTTGAACCAGTTCCATTTTCGGCTTCTTGGCTGCGGGCACCACAACTGCAGTTGTTTGGTGGTGGTAGACACGGCCGTTCGCTCTGCCGCCACCGGTACCAACGTATCCCACAACGGGACCCGATACGTTGTTGCCGCCGTCAGAAGAACCGTGCTTCTGGGGAGACATGGCCCAGGAAATACAAAAATGTCCCAGGTATATTCCAAATATGGAAGAAAAAAAATATCAGGTCCTTTGTCAAAACAAAGAGTAACGTTACCAAAAACGAGCAAGCTGAAGCTAGCCGGGCGGTGTTAGCCAGCAAAGTTAGCTAGCTATCTTCTTGTCAATTACATGGAATAAACATTAGACTTGTAGAAATGCATTGTTTGTTGGCTAGAAAACAGTTCGTCAGAGAAACAATTTAGATTAAATCGCAAGGACGCACGAAATTAGAGAAGTTAGCAAGCACCCGGCACGTTCACCTAGCTATGTCTGTGTAGCTATGTTTCCTACTGAACATCAGTTAGCTAGTTATGCTAAGCCTGAGCTAGCTTGTTAGATGGACCTGCTGAATCGCTGTAGATATCACAACAAATAAGGTGATTTGGAAAGATGCCATGAAAGAATGGCTAGCCACTATGTCGATTTGGTAAAGCTACAAAACTCTACGCAAATTAACCATTTAGTACAATTTTCCTGAGCGCTTCTACGGAACAGTCAAATTGACCGTTTTTTTCTCCCACATATCAGGAATAAACTCCCTGAACTCAACAATTCAAAAGGTGACTTGAAAGCAACCGCCCTCACAGATCCTAGCCGAATCAGAGCCGTTGTTTAGAGAAGTGAGAGTTGTGATTGGTGCGAATCATCACGGGTCGGCAGATGACGTTCGGTAGAGAAACGTTTGCCACTCACACGCAGTCGTCACTAGTTACCACAGCCACAAAGTCAGAAGGCCCGCCTACTCGACCAATCAGATGAGCGAGTGTGATGACGTGATCGACAGCTCAGAAGGCCAGCCTATCCGACCAATCAGCTGAGGGAGTGTGATGACGCATTTTCCGTTCCGTTCCATTACTCTGAGGTGGTCTACCCAATACATTACTCTGAGGTGGTCTACCCAATACATTACTGGGAGGTGGTCTACACAATACATTACTCTGAGGTGGTCTACCCAATACATTACTGGGAGGTGGTCTACCCAATACATTACTCTGAGGTGGTCTACCCAATACATTACTCTGAGGTGGTCTACCCAATACATTACTCTGAGGTGGTCTACCCAATACATTACTCTGAGGTGGTCTACCCAATACATTACTGGGAGGTGGTCTACCCAATACATTACTCTGAGGTGGTCTACCCAATACATTACTCTGAGGTGGTCTACCCAATACATTACTCTGAGCTTTGTATATCCAGTTGAAGTCGGAAGTTTACATACACTTAGGTTGGAGTCATTAAAACTCGTTTTTCAACCACCACAAATTTCGTGTTAACAAACTATAGTTTTGGCAAGTCGGTTAGGACATCTACTTTGTGCATGACACAAGTAAATTTTCCAACAATTGTTTACAGACAGATTATTTAATTTATAATTCACTGTATCACAATTCCAGTGGGTCAGAAGTTTACATACACTAAGTTGACTGTGCCTTTATACAGCTTGGAAAATTCCAGAAAATTATGTCATGGCTTTAGAAGCTTCTGATAGGCTAATTGACATCATTTGAGTCAATTGGAGGTGTACTTGTGGATGTATTTCAAGGCCTACCTTCAAACTCAGTGCCTTTTTGCTTGACATCATGGGAAAATCAAAAGAAATCAGCCAAGACCTCAGAAAAAAATAGCAATTTCCAAATGCCTGAAGGTACCACGTTCATCTGTACAAACAATAGTACGAAAGTATAAACACCATGGGACCACGCAGCCGTCATACCGCTCAGGAAGGAGACATGTTCTGTCTCCTACAGATGAACGTACTTTGATGCAAAAAGTGCAAATCAATCCCAGAACAGCAGCAAAGGACCTAGTGAAGATGCTGGAGGAAACAGGTACAAAAGTATCTATATCCACAGTAAAAGGAGTCCTATATCGACATAACCTGAAGGGCTGCTCAGTAAGGAAGAAGCCACTGCTCCAAAACCGCCATAAAAAAGCCAGACTACGGTTTGCAACTGCACATAAGGACAAAGATCGTACTTTTTGGAGAAATGTCCTCTGGTCTGATGAAACAAAAATGGAACTGTTTGGCCATAATGTCCATTGTTATGTTTGAAGGAAAAAGGGGGAGGCTTGCAAGCCAAAGAACACCATCCCAACCGTGAAGCACGGAGGTGGCACTATCATGTTGTGGGGGTGCTTTGCTGCAGGAGGGACTGGGGCACTTAACAAAATAGATGGCAACATGAGGAAAGAAAATTACGTGGATATATTGAAGCAACATCTCAAGACATCAGTCAGGAAGTTAAAGCTTGGTCGCAAATGGGTCTTCCAAATGGACAATGACCCCAAGCAAACTTCCAAAGTTGTGGCAAAATGGCTTAAGGACAACCAAGTCAAGGTATTGGAGTGGCCATCACAAAGCCCTGACCTCAATCCTATAGAAAATGTGTGGGCAGAAAAGCGTGTGCGAGCAAGGAGGTCTACAAACCTGACTCAGTTACACCAGCTCTGTCAGGAGGAATGGGCCAAAATGCACCCAACTTATTGTGGGAAGCTTGTGGAAGAAATAAAAGGTGAAATAAATAATTCTCTCCAATATTATTCTGACATTTCACATTCTTAATATATAGTGGTGATCCTAACTGATCTCAGACAGGGAATTTTTACTAGGATTACATATCAGGAATTGTGAAAAACTGAGTTTAAATGTATTTGGCTATGGTGTATGTAAACTTCCGACTTCAACTGTAGAGCGTGCAACTCTATTTATTGTTATAGGCTACCATTTCAAGTTGTGGGCACAAAGACAGACAGTGCCTTTAGAAAGTATTCATACTCCTTGACTAATTCCACATTTTATTGTGTTATAGCCTGAATTCAAAATGGATAAAAACTAAAACTAATTGTCACCCATTTACAACACACAATACCCCATAATGGAAAAAGTTAAAACGTGTTTTTAGAAATTTTAGCAAATTTATTGAAAATGAAATACAGAAATATATCTCATTTACATACGTATTCACATCCCTGAGTCAATACATGTTAGAATCACCTTTGGCAGCAATTACAGCTTTGAGTCTTTCTGTGTAAGTCTCTAAGAACTTTGCACACCTGGATTGTACAATATTTGCCTATTTATTATTTTCTCATTTATTATTTTCAAAAGTCTTGCCATAGATTTTCAAGCAGATTTAAGTCCAATCTCGGCCACTGTCTTCTTGGTAAGAAACTCCGGTTTGAATTGGGTGGTGATTTTAGCATTTCGTGCACATGATCCATCAATTTAGACACGTTTCTGGGTAAGCGTAATCTAATAATTATACAATATTTGAGTCAGGACACTTTCTATTGTTACTATGCAAATAACCATGTATTTCTGTATCCTGTGCATGTGACAAATAAACTTTAATTTCATTGTGTGTGTCTATCAGAGACGGTAATGTGAAGAACAACATTACATTTGAGTAATTTAGCAGACACTCTTATCCAGAGCGACTTCATACATTTTTCATACTGGTCTCCTGTGGGAATCGAACCCACAACTCTGTAGACAAAGGGCTCTTCAGTAGGTGTACCAAAACATTCAAGGGCCATTTTCTCAAAGGTGGGGTTACAAGTTTATCAACTTTCAAAGCATAATTCCTTTCCCATTGTTCCTCAACTGCAGTGTAGCTCTACTTTTATCCAGTGTAAAAAAAACACAATTTCAAATGTTGCTACGTAATACCGAATCGGGGCGGTCGGTCACATTTTTACTCCTTTACTTATTTAGGCTTGCCATAAAAAGGTAGAATACTTATTGACTCAAGACATTTCAGATTTTCATTTTTAATTAATTTGTAAAAATTTCTAAAAACATAATTCCACTTTGACATTATGGGGTATTGCGTGTAGGCCAGTGACCCCCCCAAAAAAATCTAAATTCAGGCTGTAACACAAGACAATTAGGAAAAAGTCAAGGGGTGTAAATACTTTCTGAAGGTACTGTATGAATGACACCAGAGGAAAGACAGACAGACAAAAGCCAAAGAGAAATATGCTGCTGAAAGAGACAAGAAGGAAGTAAGTTCAGAGACGGATCACTGTCATTTACACCATACACTTTAACATTTAATTAGAATCATGTTGAAGTAATAACAATGGAATGTTCCTCAATAAGATGGAAGATGGGTCTTTTAAACAGGTGTCCTAACTCAGTGGTCACACGGCTATGGATGAGTACAATTTTATGTGCAAATCAAACTGTATTCTTATCGTGTAATACTTTGTATAAAAGTGCCATGTATGTCAAGTGTATGAATAATATATAAAGTTACCTTTGTCCTCTGAAGACGGGGGTGGATGGGCCAATCAAATCAAATAAAGAGGTTGTAAGTGGGCCAATCAAATCAAATAAAGAGGTTGTAAGTGGGCCAATCAAATCAAATAAAGAGGTTGTAAGTGGGCCAATCAAATCAAATAAAGAGGTTGTAAGTGGGCCAATCAAATCAAATAAAGAGGTTGTAAGTGGGCCAATCAAATCAAATAAAGAGGTTGTAAGTGGGGTTCGTGTGGTGAGGAAAGTGCCATGTAAGTAGTCCAATCAATTATTATTTTAATGAAAATGTTTTGACCATATTCCATAGCTTGAAGACCATGCCTTTGGAAACTGGTACAAAATAACAAAAAGATGGATTGCAAGGCTATGTTAAGTGAAATAAATAAATGACTATAGTAAGTGCCTGGATGCCAAATAAAGTAACAGAGTAGACATTTTCATCTTAAATCAGCCCAAAATTTTTTTTAATGAAATTTATGTGAACATTGCTGTGAAGCTGTGAACGTTTAACTTGTGGATTTTGAAAATAAAGATCTAAAATTAAGATATATCAACTTGTTGGTCTACATGCTATTTTAAAAACAATGCAACTACTGGAGTAAACCTATTCTGGGTTAAAGTAACTATGAGTAAGGGCAAACATCATGATAAACTTGCAAGCTGAGTTTGAATAAGACATCTGATTACCACTTTGCATTTAGAACGGTTGGTTTTATTATAGCTAATAAATAATCAAATAATTGATGGATCACTGGATAAAAGAAATACAGGTCTCTTTCCTGCCCGTCATCACACTCCCTCACCTGATTGGTCGTTTCCCACGAAGCGTAAACCGGCATTCACGTCATCACACTCCCTCACCTGATTGGTCGAGTAGGCGGGCCTTCTTACCTTGTGGCTGTGGTAACTAGTGACGCATACATGCTACTTCTTTTTCTTTATATGTATCAGCAGACTACACTCAAAAAGTGTATTGCCGCCACCTACTGTGCGGGATGAAAACAAAAAGATCACAAAAATATTAACATGGTCGGTGTGAGGGGGCAAAAAATATCCCAAACATCTTATTTCTTCTGTTAAAACAAAACCGCCAAATCCAATTCATACTCAGGCTCAGGAGCCTGGGAGTGTGGCACATCTTCCATTGAAGTCCCAGATACTTTTCAGCTGTAGCCACAATGATGTTCAACTTCTTAGATTTCTTTGATACTTTGTGCCGTACAATTAATAACAGTTGTAATAAATGCTATAAAATCCATCTTTTTAACACACTGTTCTCTTGCTTGACACGCGGGCTGTGTTGCATCTGGGTATCATACCTTCAACACTATCACTTGCTTTCTCAACTCTTTTGGTTGCATCCGCATAGGAGATCTGATGGACCGTCCTGACTTTCGCCAGCTCAACTTCCTTCACCCTTTTACAGGGCACTTCAAGACCTCTGGATCATGATCGCCACCACAATCACAGCCCTGACCTTCTTCACTCCGATCTTCAGCCTCCACACATATGCCACATGCCCAAATCCTTTACAGTTTTTACATTGTAGCATTTTGTGGACGAATGGTGTTACCTTACCTTACATACCTTTAGCTCTAACATGTGTAGGAATGGTCTTACCTTACATACCTTTAGCTTTAACATGTGTAGGAATGGTCTTACCTTACCTTACATACCTTTAACATGTGTAGTGATGGTCTTACCTTACATACCTTTAGCTTTAACATGTGTAGGGATGGTCTTACCTTACCTTGCATACTTTTAGCTTTAACATGTGTAGGGATGGTATTACCTTACCTTGCATACCTTTAGCTTTAACATGTGTAGGGATGGTCTTACCTTACCTTGCATACCTTTAGCTTTAACATGTGTAGGGATGGTCTTACCTTACCTTACATACCTTTAGCTTTAACATGTGTAGGAATGGTCTTACCTTACCTTACATACCTTTAGCTTTAACATGTGTAGGAATGGTCTTACCTTACCTTACATACCTTTAGCTTTAACATGTGTAGGAATGGTCTTACCTTACCTTACATACCTTTAGCTTTAACATGTGTAGGAATGGTCTTACCTTACATACCTTTAGCTTTAACATGTGTAGGAATGGTCTTACCTTAGCTTACATACCTTTAACATGTGTAGTGATGGTCTTACCTTACATACCTTTAGCTTTAACATGTGTAGGGATGGTCTTACCTTACCTTACATACCTTTAGCTTTAACATGTGTAGGAATGGTCTTACCTTACCGTGCATACCTTTAGCTTTAACATGTGTAGGGATGGTCTTACCTTACATACCTTTAGCTTTAACATGTGTAGTGATGGTCTTACCTTACCTTACATACCTTTAGCTTTAACATGTGTAGTGATGGTCTTACCTTACCTTACATACCTTTAGCTTTAACATGTGTAGTGATGGTCTTACCTTACCGTGCATACCTTTAGCTTTAACATGTGTAGGGATGGTCTTACCTTACATACCTTTAGCTTTAACATGTGTAGTGATGGTCTTACCTTACCTTACATACCTTTAGCTTTAACATGTGTAGTGATGGTCTTACCTTACCTTACATACCTTTAGCTTTAACATGTGTAGTGATGGTCTTACCTTACCTTACATACCTTTAGCTTCAACATGTGTAGTGATGGTCTTACCTTACCTTACATCCCTTTAGCTTTAACATGTGTAGGAATGGTCTTACCTTACATCCCTTTAGCTTTAACATGTGTAGGAATGGTCTTACCTTACATCCCTTTAGCTTTAACATGTGTAGGAATGGTCTTACCTTACATACCTTTAGCTTTAACATGTGTAGGTTGCAGTGGAGGCTGCTGAGGGGAGGACGACTCATAATAATGGCTGGTAACGGAGAGAATGGAATGGCATCAAACCATGTTTTTGATGCGTTTGATACAATTCCGCTCCAGCCATTACCACGAGCCCGTCCTCCCCAATTAAGGTGCCACCAACCTCCTGTGGTAGGGAGGTGTTCTGTGTCAAAAAAATAATTTAAAAAAAGAACCAATAGACTCTTTTCCCTTTCTCCATTCATTGTTCTGGTCAGGTGACAGGAACTAACCACACCTGCTCTTCTCTTTCTTAGGTATCTGACCTCGACTTCCATCGACATCCCGGAGATCCCGGCCCATAGGGATCTGGTCAAACGTAGTGCACTATGTAGGGAATAGGTTGCCATTTGGGACATGGCTCATGTTGTTTATGTTGGAAACAGGAGTCACGTGAGTCTATGGCAGGGGCCTCCAACCCTGTTCCTGGAGTGCTACCCTCCTGTAGGTTTTCACTCCAACCCTGTTCCTGGAGACCTACCCTCCTGTAGGTTTTCACTCCAACCCCAGTTGTAACTAACCTGATTCAGTTTATCAACCAGATAATTATTAGAATCAGGTGTGCTAGATTAGAATTGGAGTGTAAACCTACAGGAGAGTAGCTCTCCAGGAACAGGGTTGAATTTAAAACCTACAGGACAGTAGTTCTCCAGGAACAGGGTTGAAGTTAAAACCTACAGGAGGGTAGTTCTCCAGGAACAGGGTTGAAGTTAAAACCTACAGGACAGTAGTTCTCCAGGAACAGGGTTGGAGTGTAAACCTACAGGAGGGTACCTCTCCAGGAACAGGGTTGAAGTTAAAACCTACAGGACAGTAGTTCTCCAGGAACAGGGTTGAATTTAAAACCTACAGGACAGTAGTTCTCCAGGAACAGGGTTGGAGTGTAAACCTACAGGACAGTAGTTCTCCAGGAACAGGGTTGGAGTGTAAACCTACAGGAGGGTACCTCTCCAGGAACAGGGTTGAAGTTAAAACCTACAGGAGGGTACCTCTCCAAGAACAGGGTTGAAGTTAAAACCTACAGGACAGTAGTTCTCCAGGAACAGGTTTGGAGTGTAAACCTACAGGAGGGTATCTCTCCAAGAACAGGGTTGAAGTTAAAACCTACAGGACAGTAGTTCTCCAGGAACAAGGTTGGAGTGTAAACCTACAGGAGGGTATCTCTCCAAGAACAGGGTTGAAGTTAAAACCTACAGGACAGTAGTTCTCCAGGAACAAGGTTGGAGTGTAAACCTACAGGAGGGTATCTCTCCAAGAACAGGTTTGAAGTTAAAACCTACAGGACAGTAGTTCTCCAGGAACAAGGTTGAAGTTAAAACCTACAGGACAGTAGTTCTCCAGGAACAAGGTTGAAGTTAAAACCTACAGGACAGTATCTCAGTGACGTCATTACAACCAGCTATGACCACTGGCATGGCACCCAACTTTCAAAGGAATTACAAATCATAGTTTGTACATGATAAACGAATACTTCAAATACATTAAGGAGGAAAGAATAGTGCAGAGTTAATCACATTATTTATTAACCTGACATTAATACCTTTTGTTCACATAGAAACCAACAACCAGGTAGTGATTCAGCAAAATACACACAGTAGCACTTGAGTCGACAACAATGGCCAACAGACATGATATTAGTCAACCAGGTAGACGGGTAACAGATCCAACAATGATAAAAGCATGATTTTAAAAACGAGATGTTATGACGTACAAATACAGAGAAAACCGTTAAAAGGCGTCATCGACATGGAAACGTGTATTTTTTTTTTTACCTAGACAGTAACTTAAAAAGGTGTTATCTTTCTCTTACATGGAAGGTTTCAGACAGTTTAAGTCTAGTCCTGGGCTAAAAAAATAATAAATCACTTTTAATAGAGATTCTCCATTGACCAGGCTTTTTATTCTAGGACTAGGCTTAATCTGTGTGCGGGAAAGCGGTGTATAATGTTTAGTCCCAACAGTGTCATTATTATGTAGGCTCATTCTACAGTCACATGGACGGAAGCCACGTTTCACAAATCCCTTTCGGCAATATAAAGTACCAACATGAATCAATCACATTCAATGGATGATAGTTTTAAATTAAACAAGTGGCCTGAGTTAGCCTGGTCCTAGATCTGTTTGTATGGTCTTGCCCACTCCTACGGTCATTGTTGGCAAGACAGCACGAACAGATCAGGGACCAGGCTAGACGTCAGTATCCACACAGTAGCAAAATACAGTGTTTTCTGATCACAGCCAGTCATGATAGACTGGTCCCAGATCTGTTTGTGCTATCATGTCAATTCCATGTTTGGCATGGCAAGGAGTTGACACGATAGCACAAACAGATCTGGGACCAGGCTACAGTCATCACGGCACTCAAGCTCTCAGATTGAAGAGCCCCTCTCCAGCTACCCTCAGCTCCCAGACTTCCTCTCAATCCCGTTCCAAGTAACAGCAGAGTGACGAACGAGACTTGGAGGGGTGACTACTCCAACAAGCTCTAATAGAGCCTTTGTACTGTATACCAGGACTACTTTCCACCAGGAAGCTTCCACAAGCAACTCCTCATGGTCTCTTGAGCTCGTCTTCCAATAGTAGTGCTTTGATGAAACAGAATCCTATACCTACCCAGTTGTCATACCTATCCAGACCGTTCTTTGATGGTCAGGGCCGAGGGGAAGGACTATGGAGGGGTTGCAGACTGTCTGTTGAGCTCCAGTAGTAGTAGTAGTAGTAGTAATGTGATGATCCAGCGTTACACTGCTTATACCTATCTGCTTATACTTATCAAGACCCTTCAGATCTGCCAACACCCAAGGGTTAGGGGCCAAGGTCATTATCTTATGCATAAGTGGCGTCACTCCTACACGATGCCCCGTCCCTAAACTGACAGTCATCGCATGATATGACATAAGACAATGGGGGAGGGTTAGGGAGTGATTTGGGACTGGCTGTTAGTCTGGTGAGTAGCTGACGCTAGCCGTAATGCAGTCCTTAGGTCTGGAGTATCTAGGACCGTCTCACCTCCCATCTCCGCTGGAATAGGGTGAAGTTGCCCCTAGATGCTGATCTTGGGTCAGTTTAGTATTTTCCCCACTACTGGTTACAGATAGGATTGAGGGAGGGCGAAATGATCCAAGATCTGTACCTAGGGGAAACCTTCCCCCGGGGCCATCTCACTGACTGAATACGACCATGGCTTCAGTGTTTTCTCCACAGTATGTAGGTCATGAGGAGGACGAGGCCTGCGGACAGGGCTGTTATGACACACTGGTGGATGGTGAGGACGCTCTCCAGGTTGCCGATGCGTTCCTCCATGGCACTGGTGTGGAAGTAGTCATAGACCCCCGCCCCGATGCTCCACACGGCCCACACAGCATCCACGATCAGGGGCATGGTAGGTCGTCAGAGGGGGTGAGGCTGAGGCTGGGGACCGAGGGGTGTCACAGGGGTGGGACTTCAGGGTCTCTGCAGCTTCAAGGGTTTAACCTACACCTGGAACATGGAGGAGTGGCAGATCAGCGACGGCTTGGGACAGAGCTGGGGTGTCAGTTCAGGGTCTCTCCAGCCTCAAGGGTTTAACCTACACCTGGGACATGGAGGAGTGGAAGATCAGCAACGGCTTGGGACAGAGCTGGGGTGTCAGTTCAGGGTCTCTCCCGGGTTCCTACCGCAGTAGCGCTGATTCCTAGGCTTTCTCACCTGCAAAGGAACGGTTGGGAATGTAGCTTTACCAGGTTATATAGATGCAATATTATGAATATAGAATGGAATATGAAATTGAGTTACGGTAAGTAACATCCCCCTCTTCAAAGGGGGTGACACTCTAGACCCAAACTGCTACAGACCTATATCTATCCTACCCTGTCTTTCTAAGGTCTTCGAAAGCCAAGTTAACAAACAGATTACCGACCATTTCGAATCCCACTGTACCTTCTCCGCTATGCAATCTGGTTTCAGAGCTGGTCATGGGTGTACCTCATCCACGCTCAAGGTCCTAAACGACATCATAACCGTCATCGATAAGAGACATTACTGTGCAGCCGTATTCATCGACCTGGCCGAGGCTTTCGACTCTGTCAATCACCACATTCTTATTGGCAGACTCGACAGCCTTGGTTTCTCAAATGATTGCCTCGCCTGGTTTACCAACTAGTTCTCTGATAGAGTTCAGTGTGTCAAATCGGAGGGCCTGTTGTCCGGACCTCTGGCAGTCTTTATGGGGGTTCCACAGGGTTCAATTCTCGGGCCGACTCTCTTCTCTGTATACATCAATGATGTTGCTCTTGCTGCTGGTGATTCTCTGGTACACCTCTACGCAGACGACACCATTCTGTATACTTCTGGCCCCTCTTTGGACACTGTGTTAACTAATCTCCAGACGAGCTTAAATGCCATACAACTCTCCTTCCGTGGCCTCCAACTGCTCTTAAATGCAAGTAAAACTAAATGCATGCTATTCAATCGATCACTGCCCGCACCTGCTCGCCCGTCCAGCATCACTACTGGACGGCACTGACTTAGAATACGTGGACAACTACAAATGCCTAGGTGTCTGGTTAGACTGTAAACTCTCCTTCCAGACTCACATTAAGCATCTCCAATCCAAAATTAAATCTAGAATCAGCTTCCTATATCGCAACAAAGCATCCTTCACTCATGCTGCCAAACATACCCTCGTAAAACTGACCATCCTACCGATCCTCGACTTCGGTGATGTCATCTATAAAATAGCCTCCAACACTCTACTCAAGAAATTGGATGCAGTCTATCACAGTGCCATCCGTTTTGTCACCAAAGCCCCATACACTACCCACCATTGCGACCTGTACGCTCTCATTGGTTGGCCCTCGCTTCATACTCGTCGCCAAACCCACTGGCTACAGGTTATCTACAAGTCTCTGCTAGGTAAAGCCCCGCCTTATCTCAGCTCACTGGTCACCATAGCAGCACCCACTCGTAGCACGCGCTCCAGCAGGTATATCTCACTGGTCACCCCCAAAGCCAATTCCTCCTTTGGTTGTCTTTCCTTCCAGTTCTCTGCAGCCAATGACTGGAACGAACTACAAAAATCTCTGAAGCTGGAGACTCATATCTCCCTCACTAGCTTTAAGCACCAGCTGTCAGAGCAGCTCACAGATCACTGCACCTGTACATAGCCCATCTATCTACCTACCTCATCCCCATACTATAATTATTTATTTATTTATCTATCTATCTTGCTCCTTTGCACCCCAGTATCTCTACTTGCACATTCATCTTTTGCACATCTACCATTCCAGTGTTTAATTGCTATATTGTAATTACTTCACCACCATGGCCTATTTATTGCCTTAACTCCCTTATCTTACCTCATTTGCACTCACTGTATATAGACTTTTTGTTTTCTTTTGTTCTACTGTATTATTGACTGCTTGTTTTGTTTATTCCATGTGTAACTCTGTGTTGTTGTATGTGTCGAATTGCTATGCTTTATCTTGGCCAGGTCGCAGTTGTAAATGAGAACTTGTTCTCAACTAGCCTACCTGGTTAAATAATGGGGAAATAAAACAAATGTAAAATAGGTAGGTTAACGTTACTCTGTTGTAGCTAAACGAGAACTAGCATGGTCAAAAAGTGAAACACACACTTATGATCTTATAGAACACGTTTCACTGCCCTGATTCAGGGAACCTGAATAATACTGTATGTTCCACGGAACACACATGTGGAACATAGCTTCGTTTCAAAGCTCAGGCTAACAACATTGTAACGTTATTGTAGCTAGCTCACAACATTGTAATGTTATTGTAGCTAGCTAACAACATTGTAACGTTATTGTAGCTAGCTCACAACATTGTAATGTTATTGTAGCTAGCTAACAACATTGTAATGGTATTGTAGCTAGCTCACAACATTGTAACGTTATTGTAGCTAGCTAACAACATTGTAACGTTATTGTAGCTAGTTCACAACATTGTAATGTTATTGTAGCTAGCTAACAACATTGTAATGGTATTGTAGCTAGCTCACAACATTGTAACGTTATTGTAGCTAGCTAACAACATTGTAACGTTATTGTTGCTAGTTCACAACATTGTAATGTTATTGTAGCTAGCTCACAACATTGTAACGTTACTGTAGCTAGCTAACAACATTGTAACGTTATTGTAGCTAGTTCACAACATTGTAATGTTATTGTAGCTAGCTAACAACATTGTAATGGTATTGTAGCTAGCTCACAACATTGTAACGTTATTGTAGCTAGCTAACAACATTGTAACGTTATTGTAGCTAGTTCACAACATTGTAATGTTATTGTAGCTAGCTAACAACATTGTAATGGTATTGTAGCTAGCTCACAACATTGTAACGTTATTGTAGCTAGCTAACAACATTGTAACGTTATTGTTGCTAGTTCACAACATTGTAATGTTATTGTAGCTAGCTCACAACATTGTAACGTTACTGTAGCTAGCTAACAACATTGTAACGTTATTGTAGCTAGTTCACAACATTGTAATGTTATTGTAGCTAGCTAACAACATTGTAATGGTATTGTAGCTAGCTCACAACATTGTAACGTTATTGTAGCTAGCTCACAACATTGTAACGTTATTGTAGCTAGTTCACAACATTGTAATGTTATTGTAGCTAGCTCACAACATTGTAATGTTATTGTAGCTAGCTCACAACATTGTAATGTTATTGTAGCTAGCTCACAACATTGTAATGTTATTGTAGCTAGATAACAACATTGTAATGTTATTGTAGCTAGCTCACAACATTGTAATGTTATTGTAGCTAGCTAACAACATTGCAACTTGTTACAGTGCGGTGCACATAACATCAGACAAAGATTATTATTAGGCCCATATGTATTCGACCAACATTCCATGAATTTGCTACCTTCGGTGACCACTTTTGACAATGACACCGGTACAGAACTCTCATATGGTCAGCTAGTTAGCTAGCTAGCTACATCTTTGCTGAACTATGAACATGCCTAGGACTTACCAAAATGACCCAGGCGCACAGGTTAAAATGAGACACGCTTGCAATCTGCATCCAAGTTCTCTATCTAGCTATAAATCACATAATCGTCAACATATAACGTTCGATGCTCAAGATACCAAACTGGGCTAGCAACATGATCATTAGCTTAGTCACCCACTACATCCGGGTGCAGTGCTACATTCAGGAACACATGGATAGGGCGTGTTCTAAATAGCGTCATACAATCGATCAATGCTGATAATAAACACAATACGTATCGGGCATCATCATCATCCTATTTTGCTTTCTAGCGGCTAAAGTCACATTTTGAAAACGACCCATGTAGCTAACTTCCAGTAGCTAGCTACCAACGTCAGTTTTAGCTAAGCTTAGCTAAGTGGTCAACTGGAAGATGACATGGTGTGTCTGGTTTGGAGATGTATGTTTGAGATTGCTCGTCATAAACACTTGCTACTATCAATAAATATATTTGTATCATCCATAACATTTTCCAAACGGATTCAGTCAATTTGCAGGAAAAAGGTTTGAAAACTCATATTTTTCCTACGCACTATTACCAGGCGCGGTGGCCAAGTGGTAAGGCGTCGGTCTCGTAAACCGAAGATCGCGGGCTCGATCCCCGTCCGTGCCTCGGAAACGAAGTCCGTGGTGGACACATTTTTAAACCGGACAGTTCCAACGTGATACTTCATTGTGATATTTGATATATATTTCAAACTCAATATAAAGGTAATGCCTTGATAGAACGTTTAAATCTCAACAATGTACAATGTAAAAGTTATATGCTAAGACTTCTCATACATAAATGGTGTTCATCAAGACAATATATTGGAGACATCAAGGTAAAACAGGTTTAGAGGTAAATCAAATCTAGGAGACATCAATGTAAAACAGTTCTATAGCTAAAAATCTTTCACTTATATTTCAGACGTTTATTTGGCACGCCCCTCCTAATGACCACCAGTCGGCGCTCCAACTACAATAGTGTGTATAGACCAGTTAAGTAGCCCAATGAGATTTTATATACAGATCAGATGAGAGATCAGCCATCATACAATGACACATGGATGAAAGAAACAAAAACTAGACTCTAAAGACTGAGTTCTTGTCTATCTTTGTAAATATACATGTTTGTAAATATATATCTTGTTTTCAATCCAATGCCGTAATAGACAGCCTGATAATAGAGGCCTAAAATATGAAAACATGGTTAGGCAAATCAACGTTCTAAATGTATATTTTACTCAGAAACTTGATAAATCCTTATGGTATACGAAAACCTCGTTGTTCTGATTATTGTTTGTGAAGAGGAAGGTACAATAGTAATTTATTCCCCACACTTTTACATACGAGAGTGCAGAGCCAAACCTTTCCATTTGGTGGCAATGGTTACTGCAAGATCTCAACTGTCTCCAGGACTGTGTTCTTCTGGAGCTCGACATACCTACTGCCTAGTCACCACCACCTAGAATTCCATTTTAGGGAGGGCCTGAAAAGGAGGCTCGCACTACGCGGCCCACACAGCACAGCCAGAGCCACTAGGTTTGGGCTACTGTCTCTAGGTGCTGCACGGGACGATCGGTCAGTACACACACAGAGAGAGGGAGAGAGATCAGGTGGGTTTATTTTTCCCCGGGAAACGTTACCGTTCTGGGACACACGGTAGCCTACTGCTTTTTTGTTCAGGAACAACTTTAGGAGAATATTCAACTGTCTTTGGAGAGATGGGCCTATGTTCCATGCCGATAGAGGCAATTTCTGTCATCTGTTTCGTGTCTGACTGTGGACAATTAAACCTGCTTTTTGGAGGATAACATATACATTTTTCCTAAAGGATTTTACTCATAACATGAAAGTTGTATGGGGATTGCGAATAGGAACCCTGGTCGTGGGCTCTAGAACTCAACAAGTATCCCCTCGTGTTCCAACTGTGCGCTTTGGAGAGTGTGCCCAACCTGTGCAAGGATGACACGCACGTTGTGTGGCCTACTGTAGCTATGATCGATAGGTTTACATGATGGGTAAATTTGTGAGGAAGTTTTTTTTTACTGTAGTTAACTCTTTCCCTTACCCTAAGTACTTTTGAGCTACAAAGAGACCAGGCCAATTTCTCTCTCAACTGAACGCTGAAGTGTGAGAGCAAGACGGTTCACTTGAGGACAACAAGGTAATTTCAGTGGATAGATTAGCATAATACAGATTGATCATTGTCTTTGCTTCACAACAATAGTTTTACGTTCAAAGCAACTTTACCGTTTTTTTACCCATTTGGAATGAATAAATAAAATCTTAGTTTTACATTAATGTAGACAAATACATTGTCTAGGGGCTTCCGAGTGGCGCAGCGGTCTAAGCCACTGCATCGCCGTGCTAGAGATGTCACTACAGACTTTGGTTCGATTCCTGGCTGTGATTGGGAGGCCCATATGAGTGGCACACAATTGTCCCAGTGTTGTTGGGGTAGGCTGTCATAGTAAATAAGAATGTGTTTTTGACTGACTTGCCTAGTTATATGAAGAGTGCCTTGGTCCTCCTTTCTATTTGATGACAAAATGTACCCCTTTTACCAAAGAGCACCTTCTGTCTACCAAAACCTACTATTGTGTACCTTAGTACCTTCTGTCTACCAAAACCTACTATTGTGTACCTTAGAACCTTCTGTCTACCAAAACCTACTATTGTGTACCTTAGTACCTTCTGTCTACCAAAACCTACTATTGTGTACCTTAGTACCTTCTGTCTACCAAAACCTACTATTGTGTACCTTAGAACCTTCTGTCTACCAAAACCTACTATTGTGTACCTTAGAACCTTCTGTCTACCAAAACCTACTATTGTGTACCTTAGAACCTTCTGTCTACCAAAACCTACTATTGTGTACCTTAGAACCTTCTGTCTACCAAAACCTACTATTGTGTACCTTAGAACCTTCTGTCTACCAAAACCTACTATTGTGTACCTTAGAACCTTCTGTCTACCAAAACCTACTATTGTGTACCTTAGTACCTTCTGTCTACCAAAACCTACTATTGTGTACCTTAGTACCTTCTGTCTACCAAAACCTACTATTGTGTACCTTAGTACCTTCTGTCTACCAAAACCTACTATTGTGTACCTTAGTACCTTCTGTCTACCAAAACCTACTATTGTGTACCTTAGAACCTTCTGTCTACCAAAACCTACTATTGTGTACCTTAGTACCTTCTGTCTACCAAAACCTACTATTGTGTACCTTAGTACCTTCTGTCTACCAAAACCTACTATTGTGTACCTTAGAGCCTTCTGTCTACCAAAACCTACTATTGTCTACCTTAGCTTCCCTTCCTTCTCTTTTCTACATAATCTATATTGTTTAATTCAGTAAATAGATCATTAGTGTGTTTCACAACTAGCCATGTTTTAGCCAATGTTCCATTGGTCCTGGTGTGTTAGAGGGTGGGTCTTTGTTTGCAAGGTGAGTAGTGTACTCTCCTCTCAACTGGCCTACAAAGTCCCAGTTTCTGGCCCACAAGATCACCCAGTTCATCTGAACATGTATAGCCACAATGTGACACCCCTGGAGTAGCTTAGGGGTCAAGTGCCTTGCTCGAGGGTACAACGGCAGGAGATGGTGTACTAGAATACCTAGAATCCCACCAAATGTTTTTTCCTGTCTGACTTGGGATTCAAACCGGAATCCCTGTGTGTGTGCGAGCACGTAGGAGTGTGTGTGTTCGAGCACGTAGGAGTGTGTGTGTGTTTATGACTGTGTGTGTGCGAGCACATAGGAGTGTGTGTGTGTGTGTGTATGACTGTGTTTGTGTGTGTGTATGACTGTGTGTGTGCAAGCACATAGGAGTGTGTGTGTGTGTGTTTGTGTGTATGACTGTGTTTGTGTGTGTGTATGACTGTGTGTGTGCGAGCACGTAGGAGTGTGTGTGTGTGTGTATGACTGTGTGTGTGTGTATGACTGTGTGTGTGTGTATGACTGCGTGTGTGTGTATGACTGTGTGTGTGCGAGCACGTAGGTGTGTGTGTGTGTGTGTATGACTGTGTGTGTGCGAGCACGTAGGTGTGTGTGTGTGTGTGTGTATGACTGTGTGCGTGTGTGTGTATGACTGTGTGTGTGTGTGTGTGTGTGTGTGTGTGTGTGTGTGTGTGTGTGTGTGTGTGTGTGTGTGTGTGTGTGTGTGTGTGTGTGTGTGTGTGTGTATGACTGTGTGTGTGTGTGTGTGTGTGTATGACTGTGTGTGTGTGTGTGTGTGTATGACTGTGTGTGTGTGTGTGTGTGTGTGTGTGTGTGTATGACTGTGTGTGTGTGTGTGTGTGTGTGTGTGTGTGTGTGTGTGTGTGTGTGTGTGTGTGTGTGTGTATGACTGTGTGTGTGCATGACTGTGTGTGTGTATGACTGTGTGTGTGTATGACTGTGTGTGTGTGTGTATGACTGTGTGTGTGTGTGTGTGTGTGTATGACTGTGTGTGTGTGTGTGTGTATGACTGTGTGTGTGTGTGTGTATGACTGTGTGTGTGTGTGTGTGTGTGTGTGTGACTGTGTGTGTGCATCCGCGTGGTGCTTCTGCTCCAGGCCCTGGGTGTTGAGCTGAAAACGTCAGTGACTATATCTGTGTGTGATCCTCACCAACAGCTTCATAGTTCTCACACCTAGTCTAGAAATGCTTGATTAGTTTGCAACAAAACCCTCCGCACACACACACGTCCCCACACGCAGGGTGCTAAACCCATCAGGATGTTTTCTCACTGACATTAATCATGTTTTAAAATAGATCCCCACAGGCAGGCTGAGGGAATGTGTGATTTATGACGGACTATGTTATCTCCAATATTAGCATGTCACTCATACAGTCGGCATATACTGAGGATATGACTAAGTTGTTGATTTGATGACATATGGTTCGTCCCAAATCACACCCCATTCCCTAGTGTGCTACTTTTGACCAGGGCCTTTACGTCCCAAATTGCACCCTATTCCCTAGTGTGCTACTTTTGACCAGGGCCTTTACGTCCCAAATTGCACCCTATTCCCTAGTGTGCTACTTTTGACCAGGGCCTTTACGTCCCAAATTGCACCCTATTCCCTAGTGTGCTACTTTTGACCAGGGCCTTCACGTCCCAAATCACACTCTATTCCCTAGTGTGCTACTTTTGACCAGGGCCTTTACGTCCCAAATTGCACCCTATTCCCTAGTGTGCTACTTTTGACCAGGAACCTATACGTCCCAAATTGCACCCTATTCCCTAGTGTGCTACTTTTGACCAGGGCCTTCACGTCCCAAATTGCACTCTATTCCCTAGTGTGCTACTTTTGACCAGGGCCTTTACGTCCCAAATTGCACCCTATTCCCTAGTGTGCTACTTTTGACCAGGGCCTTTACGTCCCAAATCACACTCTATTCCCTAGTGTTCTACTTTTGACCAGGGCCTTCACGTCCCAAATTGCACTCTATTCCCTAGTGTGCTACTTTTGACCAGGGCCTTTACGTCCCAAATTGCACCCTATTCCCTAGTGTGCTACTTTTGACCAGGGCCTTCACGTCCCAAATTGCACCCTATTCCCTAGTGTGCTACTTTTGACCAGGAACCTATACGTCCCAAATTGCACCCTATTCCCTAGTATGCTACTTTTGACCAGGGCCTTCACGTCCCAAATTGCACCCTATTCCCTGGTGTGCTACTTTTGACCAGGGCCTTTACGTCCCAAATTGCACCCTATTCCCTAGTGTGCTACTTTTGACCAGGAACCTATACGTCCCAAATTGCACCCTATTCCCTAGTGTGCTACTTTTGACCAGGGCCTTCACGTCCCAAATTGCACTCTATTCCCTGGTGTGCTACTTTTGACCAGGGCCTTTACGTCCCAAATCGCACTCTATTCCCTAGTGTGCTACTTTTGACCAGGGCCTTCACGTCCCAAATCGCACTCTATTCCCTAGTTTGCTACTTTTGACCAGGGCCTTTACGTCCCAAATTGCACCCTATTCCCTAGTGTGCTACTTTTGACCAGGGCCTTTACGTCCCAAATTGCACCCTATTCCCTAGTGTGCTACTTTTGACCAGGAACCTATACGTCCCAAAATCGCACCCTATTCCCTATGCACCTTGGTCAAATGTAGTGCACTATAGAGAATAGGTTGCCATTCCAGACACAGACATATAGTATACACTGGGTTGAAGTTGTCACAAGGTAGTTGTTGATTTGAGGACGGTGCAGTAGGTTATTTAAAGGGCCAGTGCGGTTCTCTGACCAGGGATCACAATAATGAACCACACATGGTTTTGGTTTGGAATGTTAGTGCAGTAAACAGAAAAAAACCCGGAATAACTTTGACCTGTTGGAAACTTTTTTATGAAAGGCGTATTCTTCGTCTGACTTCGTCAAGCGGAGAAGAGATGTTCAGAAAGAAGGATATAATAATAAACATTCACATTTTACAATTAAATCCTATAATAGAATTTTCCTTTATCAGATTATGCTAATTAAATAAACATATTTCCCTTGAGAGTGGGAAGTTTTTTTCTTTCTGAATAATGTTATTCTGAACAATGACTATTTAGTTATTTTCATCATTGTATGTAACCACTATGGACCTGTACCAAGTCCACTCATACCAAAAGACTAAGAAATGGGACCCAGTGTCTCTATGCTTGGCACTAAACATTAACAACCTCTTAAGGATTGGACCCTTTTTCCCCAATTTTTGCCTAAAACGACATACCCAAATCTAACTGCCTGTAGCTCAGGACCTGAAGCAAGGATATGCATATTATTGATACCATTTGAAAGGAAACACTTTGAAATTTGTGGAAATGTGAAATTAATGTAGGATAATATAACACAATAGATCTGGTAAAAGATAATACAAAGAAAAAACATGGCAATTTTTTTTGTACCATCTTTGAAAGAGAAAGGCCACAATGTACTATTCCAGTTTAGGTGCTATTTAGATTTTGGCCACTAGATGGCAGCAGTGTAAGCGCAACGTTTTAGACTGATTCAATGAAGCATTGCATTTCTGTTCAAAATGTTGTATCAAGTCTTGCCAAATATGTCTAATTGGTTTATTGATACATTTTCAAGTACATAACTGTGCACTCTCAAACAATAGCATGGTATTCTTTCACTGTAATAGCTACTGTAAATTGGACAGTGCAGTTAGATTAACAATAATTTAAGCTTTCTGTCCATATCAGATATGTCTATGTCCTGGGAAATATTCTTGTTACTTACAACCTCATGCTAATTACATTAGCGCATGTTAGCTCAACCGTCCCGTGGGGGGGGGGGGGGGGGGGTCACCAATAGAGGTTAAGGAGGCAGATTGGGGATAAGGCTCTGCAATAGACTAGCGTCCCGTCCAGGCTGTGTACATCAAGCTGCCTCACGCTTACATGTCCAAAGCTTATTACTTTGCTTTAAGACCTGTACAATGAGTTCTGTGCAGCTGTCACCTATCCAGTCTAGAGTCGGTTGAGGAAGGAAGACAGGAAGGAAGGAAGGAAGGAAGGAAGGAAGGAAGGAAGGTTGGAACTAGGGCCTTGCTCCAGGGAGTTTTTCCTAGCCACCGTGCTTCTACACCTGCATTGCTTGCTGTTTGGGGTTTTAGGCTGGATTTCTGTACAGCACTTTGTGACATCAGAAGGGATTTATAAATACATTTGATTTGATTGTTCTAACGGAGTCAAAGCCGGGATTCAATCCGATCACGTCCACATTGCACAGCGTTTTAAAGACAATGTTCCCTCATTAGCGGAGACCACAATTATGGTAAACACTGCATATGTTGGCTCAATTGGAAATGACATGTAAATGTAGCGGTGTCCAAACTGAATTCCAGCCGTAGACTGGTGTATCTAGTGGAGAGGTAGGGAGCAAGGGTCTAGGGAACATGCTGATGTAGCTAGTAGAGTGGTAGGAAGCAAGAGTCTAGGGAACATGCTGAGGTAGCTAGTAGAGAGGTAGGGAGCAAGGGTCTAGGGAACATGCTGATGTAGCTAGTAGAGTGGTAGGAAGCAAGAGTCTAGGGAACATGCTGAGGTAGCTAGTAGAGAGGTAGGGAGCAAGGGTCTAGGGAACATGCTGAGGTAGCTAGTAGAGCGGTAGGGAGCAAGGGTCTAGGGAACATGCCTAATGGATGGTGATGGATGTTGAAGGATCTGGGCTGGAGACAAATACTAACTGCTGATTAGACCTGTGATATTAAACAGTGTTCTGATCTGGGCTGGAGACCAACACTGTAACTGCTGTTTAGACCTGAGATACTAAAAACAGTGTTACTGGCATCGTTTGCTCTGGTCTGGTCCATTACCTCTCTAACAACATGGATACAGGTCCAGGCAGAGACTGGACCAGTGAGTGTCCCAAATTGCACCCTATACAGTCCTCTGCATTACTTCTGACCAGGGTTCATAGGGACGCCAGTTAGCAGCTTCCCCAAGATGTTATCTTTTCTCAGGGACATCACTGACACAATGTAGAACATGACCTGTCAAACATCTCTGATAAGACAGAGATGTTAGAAATATCACTGCTCACTTTTCTGAGGTCTGAGAACCAGAAAAAACCCACCTCTGGTTGTTACTGGTCATCTGGGGGTAACAGAGTCTAGGTGAATGGTCAGGTGGTTGTTACTGGTCATCTGGGGTAATAGAGTCTAGGTGAATGGTCAGGTGGTTGTTACTGGTCATCTGGGGGTAACAGAGTCTAGGTGAATGGTCAGGTGGTTGTTACTGGTCATCTGGGGGTAACAGAGTCTAGGTGAATGGTCAGGTGGTTGTTACTGGTCATCTGGGGGTAACAGAGTCTAGGTGAATGGTCAGGTGGTTGTTACTGGTCATCTGGGGGTAACAGAGTCTAGGTGAATGGTCAGGTGGTTGTTACTGGTCATCTGGGGGTAACAGAGTCTAGGTGAATGGTCAGGTGGTTGTTACTGGTCATCTGGGGTAACAGAGTCTAGGTGAATGGTCAGGTGGTTGTTACTGGTCATCTGGGGTAACAGAGTCTAGGTGAATGGTCAGGTGGTTGTTACTGGTCATCTGGGGGTAACAGAGTCTAGGTGAATGGTCAGGTGGTTGTTACTGGTCATCTGGGGTAACAGAGTCTAGGTGAATGGTCAGGTGATTGTTACTGGTCATCTGGGGGTAACAGAGTCTAGGTGAATGGTCAGGTGGTTGTTACTGGTCATCTGGGGGTAACAGAGTCTAGGTGAATGGTCAGGTGGTTGTTACTGGTCATCTGGGGTAACAGAGTCTAGGTGAATGGTCAGGTGGTTGTTACTGGTCATCTGGGGTAACAGAGTCTAGGTGAATGGTCAGGTGGTTGTTACTGGTCATCTGGGGTAACAGAGTCTAGGTGAATGGTCAGGTGGTTGTTACTGGTCATCTGGGGTAACAGAGTCTAGGTGAATGGTCAGGTGGTTGTTACTGGTCATCTGGGGGTAACAGAGTCTAGGTGAATGGTCAGGTGGTTGTTACTGGTCATCTGGGGGTAACAGAGTCTAGGTGAATGGTCAGGTGGTTGTTACTGGTCATCTGGGGTAACAGAGTCTAGGTGAATGGTCAGGTGGTTGTTACTGGTCATCTGGGGTAACAGAGTCTAGGTGAATGGTCAGGTGATTGTTACTGGTCATCTGGGGGTAACAGAGTCTAGGTGAATGGTCAGGTGGTTGTTACTGGTCATCTGGGGGTAACAGAGTCTAGGTGAATGGTCAGGTGGTTGTTACTGGTCATCTGGGGTAATAGAGTCTAGGTGAATGGTCAGGTGATTGTTACTGGTCATCTGGGGGTAACAGAGTCTAGGTGAATGGTCAGGTGGTTGTTACTGGTCATCTGGGGTAACAGAGTCTAGGTGAATGGTCAGGTGGTTGTTACTGGTCATCTGGGGTAACAGAGTCTAGGTGAATGGTCAGGTGGTTGTTACTGGTCATCTGGGGTAACAGAGTCTAGGTGAATGGTCAGGTGGTTGTTACTGGTCATCTGGGGTAACAGAGTCTAGGTGAATGGTCAGGTGGTTGTTACTGGTCATCTGGGGTAACAGAGTCTAGGTGAATGGTCAGGTGGTTGTTACTGGTCATCTGGGGGTAACAGAGTCTAGGTGAATGGTCAGGTGGTTGTTACTGGTCATCTGGGGTAACAGAGTCTAGGTGAATGGTCAGGTGGTTGTTACTGGTCATCTGGGGTAACAGAGTCTAGGTGAATGGTCAGGTGGTTGTTACTGGTCATCTGGGGTAACAGAGTCTAGGTGAATGGTCAGGTGGTTGTTACTGGTCATCTGGGGGTAACAGAGTCTAGGTGAATGGTCAGGTGGTTGTTACTGGTCATCTGGGGTAACAGAGTCTAGGTGAATGGTCAGGTGGTTGTTACTGGTCATCTGGGGTAACAGAGTCTAGGTGAATGGTCAGGTGGTTGTTACTGGTCATCTGGGGGTAACAGAGTCTAGGTGAATGGTCAGGTGGTTGTTACTGGTCATCTGGGGTAACAGAGTCTAGGTGAATGGTCAGGTGGTTGTTACTGGTCATCTGGGGTAACAGAGTCTAGGTGAATGGTCAGGTGGTTGTTACTGGTCATCTGGGGTAACAGAGTCTAGGTGAATGGTCAGGTGGTTGTTACTGGTCATCTGGGGGTAACAGAGTCTAGGTGAATGGTCAGGTGGTTGTTACTGGTCATCTGGGGTAACAGAGTCTAGGTGAATGGTCAGGTGGTTGTTACTGGTCATCTGGGGTAACAGAGTCTAGGTGAATGGTCAGGTGGTTGTTACTGGTCATCTGGGGTAACAGAGTCTAGGTGAATGGTCAGGTGGTTGTTACTGGTCATCTGGGGTAACAGAGTCTAGGTGAATGGTCAGGTGGTTGTTACTGGTCATCTGGGGTAACAGAGTCTAGGTGAATGGTCAGGTGGTTGTTACTGGTCATCTGGGGTAACAGAGTCTAGGTGAATGGTCAGGTGGTTGTTACTGGTCATCTGGGGTAACAGAGTCTAGGTGAATGGTCAGGTGGTTGTTACTGGTCATCTGGGGGTAACAGAGTCTAGGTGAATGGTCAGGTGGTTGTTACTGGTCATCTGGGGTAACAGAGTCTAGGTGAATGGTCAGGTGGTTGTTACTGGTCATCTGGGGTAACAGAGTCTAGGTGAATGGTCAGGTGGTTGTTACTGGTCATCTGGGGGTAACAGAGTCTAGGTGAATGGTCAGGTGGTTGTTACTGGTCATCTGGGGTAACAGAGTCTAGGTGAATGGTCAGGTGGTTGTTACTGGTCATCTGGGGTAACAGAGTCTAGGTGAATGGTCAGGTGGTTGTTACTGGTCATCTGGGGTAACAGAGTCTAGGTGAATGGTCAGGTGGTTGTTACTGGTCATCTGGGGTAACAGAGTCTAGGTGAATGGTCAGGTGGTTGTTACTGGTCATCTGGGGTAACAGAGTCTAGGTGAATGGTCAGGTCCTGAGTCTCGGGGTCTTAGGAGGTTACTGCCGATGATGGATGGCTAGTCAGAATCTGGCCCGATGTTGTTCTGAGGCTGCCAATGTTATTGACCTACAGTGAGTGTTTTCATTTAACACGGATGCTAAATGAGGTAGAAAGGGTTTCTTCTTACTGTGAGAACATGGATGAACCCATTCACCCTCTTTTTAAACAGCCCCTGCTGGAATCCCAGCACGCCAACCCTAACTAACACAGGTCGTTTTTTATAAGAGCAATTTATAAACCTCTGGCATGCACTCTGGAGCGGGGGAGACTAAGTGCTCTCTATCCTCTCTCTCTCTTTTTCTCTCTCTCCCTCTCTCGTGAGCAGGGGACGAAAAGAGAAGGAGTGGAAGAGAGAAGAGAAGCCAAAAGACAGCAAGAAAAGTACGGGGCTTTAGGATAGCCTTACTGTAACGTTGTAGTGATGTAGTATGTGTTTGTGTATGGATCCCCATTAGCTGCTGCCTTGGGAACAGCTACTCTTCCCGGGGGACAGAAAAATTAAGCCAGTTATGCAATTTTAAAAAACATGACAATACAGTCATAACAGATTTCACAACACACTCAGGGTGTGCCCTCAGGACCCTACTCCACTACCACATATCTACAACACACTAAGGGTGTGTCCTCAGGACCCTACTCCACTACCACATATCTACAACACACTAAGGGTGTGCCCTCAGGCCCCTACTCCACTACCACATATCTACAACACACTAAGGGTGTGTCCTCAGGACCCTACTCCACTACCACATATCTACAACACACAAAGGGTGTGCCCTCAGGACCCTACTCCACTACCACATATCTACAACACACTAAGGGTGTGTCCTCAGGACCCTACTCCACTACCACATATCTACAACACACTAAGGGTGTGTCCTCAGGACCCTACTCCACTACCACATATCTACAACACACTAAGGGTGTGCCCTCAGGACCCTACTCCACTACCACATATCTACAACACACTCAGGGTGTGTCCTCAGGACCCTACTCCACTACCACATATCTACAACACACTAAGGGTGTGCCCTCAGGCCCCTACTCCACTACCACATATCTACAACACACTAAGGGTGTGTCCTCAGGACCCTACTCCACTACCACATATCTACAACACACTAAGGGTGTGTCCTCAGGACCCTACTCCACTACCACATATCTACAACACACTAAGGGTGTGCCCTCAGGACCCTACTCCACTACCACATATCTACAACACACTAAGGGTGTGCCCTCAGGCCCCTACTCCACTACCACATATCTACAACACACTAAGGGTGTGCCCTCAGGCCCCTACTCCACTACCACATATCTACAACACACTAAGGGTGTGTCCTCAGGACCCTACTCCACTACCACATATCTACAACACACTAAGGGTGTGCCCTCAGGACCCTACTCCACTACCACATATCTACAACACACTAAGGGTGTGCCCTCAGGCCCCTACTCCACTACCACATATCTACAACACACTAAGGGTGTGCCCTCAGGACCATACTCCACTACCACATATCTACAACACACTAAGGGTGTGCCCTCAGGACCCTACTCCACTACCACATATCTACAACACACTAAGGGTGTGCCCTCAGGACCCTACTCCACTACCACATATCTACAACACACTAAGGGTGTGTCCTCAGGACCCTACTCCACTACCACATATCTACAACACACTAAGGGTGTGTCCTCAGGCCCCTACTCCACTACCACATATCTACAACACACTAAGGGTGTGTCCTCAGGACCCTACTCCACTACCACATATCTACAACACACTCAGGGTGTGTCCTCAGGACCCTACTCCACTACCACATATCTACAACACACTAAGGGTGTGTCCTCAGGACCCTACTCCACTACCACATATCTACAACACACTAAGGGTGTGTCCTCAGGACCCTACTCCACTACCACATATCTACAACACACTCAGGGTGTGTCCTCAGGACCCTACTCCACGACCACATATCTACAACACACTGTGTGCCCTCAGGACCCTACTCCACTACCAAATATCTACAACACACTAAGGGTGTGCCCTCAGGACCCTACTCCACTACCACATATCTACAACACACTAAGGGTGTGCCCTCAGGACCCTACTCCACTACCACATATCTACAACACACTAAGGGTGTGTCCTCAGGCCCCTACTCCACTACCACATATCTACAACACACTGTGTGCCCTCAGGACCCTACTCCACTACCACATATCTACAACACACTAAGGGTGTGCCCTCAGGCCCCTACTCCACTACCACATATCTACAACACACTAAGGGTGTGTCCTCAGGACCCTACTCCACTACCACATATCTACAACACACTACGGGTGTGTCCTCAGGACCCTACTCCACTACCACATATCTACAACACACTAAGGGTGTGCCCTCAGGCCCCTACTCCACTACCACATATCTACAACACACTAAGGGTGTGCCCTCAGGACCCTACTCCACTACCACATATCTACAACACACTAAGGGTGTGCCCTCAGGACCCTACTCCACTACCACATATCTACAACATACTAAGGGTGTGTCCTCAGGACCCTACTCCACTACCACATATCTACAACACACTACGGGTGTGTCCTCAGGACCCTACTCCACTACCACATATCTACAACACACTAAGGGTGTGCCCTCAGGCCCCTACTCCACTACCACATATCTACAACACACTACAGGTGTGTCCTCAGGACCCTACTCCACTACCACATATCTACAACACACTAAGGGTGTGCCCTCAGGCCCCTACTCCACTACCACATATCTACAACACACTAAGGGTGTGCCCTCAGGACCCTACTCCACTACCACATATCTACAACACACTAAGGGTGTGCCCTCAGGCCCCTACTCCACTACCACATATCTACAACACACTAAGGGTGTGTCCTCAGGACCCTACTCCACTACCACATATCTACAACACACTACGGGTGTGTCCTCAGGACCCTACTCCACTACCACATATCTACAACACACTAAGGGTGTGCCCTCAGGCCCCTACTCCACTACCACATATCTACAACACACTAAGGGTGTGCCCTCAGGACCCTACTCCACTACCACATATCTACAACACACTAAGGGTGTGCCCTCAGGACCCTACTCCACTACCACATATCTACAACACACTAAGGGTGTGCCCTCAGGACCCTACTCCACTACCACATATCTACAACACACTAAGGGTGTGTCCTCAGGACCCTACTCCACTACCACATATCTACAACACACTAAGGGTGTGTCCTCAGGCCCCTACTCCACTACCACATATCTACAACACACTAAGGGTGTGTCCTCAGGACCCTACTCCACTACCACATATCTACAACACACTCAGGGTGTGTCCTCAGGACCCTACTCCACTACCACATATCTACAACACACTAAGGGTGTGTCCTCAGGACCCTACTCCACTACCACATATCTACAACACACTAAGGGTGTGTCCTCAGGACCCTACTCCACTACCACATATCTACAACACACTCAGGGTGTGTCCTCAGGACCCTACTCCACTACCACATATCTACAACACACTGTGTGCCCTCAGGACCCTACTCCACTACCAAATATCTACAACACACTAAGGGTGTGCCTTCAGGACCCTACTCCACTACCACATATCTACAACACACTAAGGGTGTGCCCTCAGGACCCTACTCCACTACCACATATCTACAACACACTAAGGGTGTGTCCTCAGGCCCCTACTCCACTACCACATATCTACAACACACTGTGTGTCCTCAGGACCCTACTCCACTACCACATATCTACAACACACTAAGGGTGTGCCCTCAGGCCCCTACTCCACTACCACATATCTACAACACACTAAGGGTGTGTCCTCAGGACCCTACTCCACTACCACATATCTACAACACACTACGGGTGTGTCCTCAGGACCCTACTCCACTACCACATATCTACAACACACTAAGGGTGTGCCCTCAGGCCCCTACTCCACTACCACATATCTACAACACACTAAGGGTGTGCCCTCAGGACCCTACTCCACTACCACATATCTACAACACACTAAGGGTGTGCCCTCAGGACCCTACTCCACTACCACATATCTACAACATACTAAGGGTGTGTCCTCAGGACCCTACTCCACTACCACAATACACTAAGGGTGTGTCCTCAGGACCCTACTCCACAACGCACTATGGGTGTGCCCTCAGGACCCTACTCCACTACCACATATCTACAACACACTAAGGGTGTGCCCTCAGGACCCTACTCCACTACCACATATCTACAACACACTAAGGCTGTGTCCTCAGGACCCTACTCCACTTCCACATATCTACAACACACTAAGGGTGTGTCCTCAGGACCCTACTCCACTACCACATATCTACAACACACTAAGGGTGTGCCCTCAGGACCCTACTCCACTACCACACCACACTAAGGGTGTGCCCTCAGGCCCCTACTCCACTACCACATATCTACAACACACCAAGGGTGTGCCCTCAGGACCCTACTCCACTACCACATATCTAAAACACACTAAGGGTGTGTCCTCAGGCCCCTACTCCACTACCACATATCTACAACACACTAAGGGTGTGCCCTCAGGACCCTACTCCACTACCACATATCTACAACACACTAAGGGTGTGCCCTCAGGCCCCTACTCCACTACCACATATCTACAACACACCAAGGGTGTGCCCTCAGGACCCTACTCCACTACCACATATCTAAAACACACTAAGGGTGTGTCCTCAGGCCCCTACTCCACTACCACATATCTACAACACACTAAGGGTGTGCCCTCAGGACCCTACTCCACTACCACATATCTACAACACACTAAGGGTGTGCCCTCAGGACCCTACTCCACTACCACATATCTACAACACACTAAGGGTGTGTCCTCAGGCCCCTACTCCACTACCACATATCTACAACACACTAAGGGTGTGCCCTCAGGACCCTACTCCACTACCACATATCTACAACACACTAAGGGTGTGACCTCAGGACCCTACTCCACTACCACATATCTACAACACACTAAGGGTGTGCCCTCAGGACCCTACTCCACTACCACATATCTACAACACACTAAGGGTGTGCCCTCAGGCCGCTACTCCACTACCACATATCTACAACACACTCAGGGTGTGTCCTCAGGACCCTACTCCACTACCACATATCTACAACACACTGTGTGCCCTCAGGACCCTACTCCACTACCAAATATCTACAACACACTAAGGGTGTGCCTTCAGGACCCTACTCCACTACCACATATCTACAACACACTAAGGGTGTGCCCTCAGGACCCTACTCCACTACCACATATCTACAACACACTAAGGGTGTGTCCTCAGGCCCCTACTCCACTACCACATATCTACAACACACTGTGTGTCCTCAGGACCCTACTCCACTACCACATATCTACAACACACTAAGGGTGTGCCCTCAGGCCCCTACTCCACTACCACATATCTACAACACACTAAGGGTGTGTCCTCAGGACCCTACTCCACTACCACATATCTACAACACACTACGGGTGTGTCCTCAGGACCCTACTCCACTACCACATATCTACAACACACTAAGGGTGTGCCCTCAGGCCCCTACTCCACTACCACATATCTACAACACACTAAGGGTGTGCCCTCAGGACCCTACTCCACTACCACATATCTACAACACACTAAGGGTGTGCCCTCAGGACCCTACTCCACTACCACATATCTACAACATACTAAGGGTGTGTCCTCAGGACCCTACTCCACTACCACAATACACTAAGGGTGTGTCCTCAGGACCCTACTCCACAACGCACTATGGGTGTGCCCTCAGGACCCTACTCCACTACCACATATCTACAACACACTAAGGGTGTGCCCTCAGGACCCTACTCCACTACCACATATCTACAACACACTAAGGCTGTGTCCTCAGGACCCTACTCCACTTCCACATATCTACAACACACTAAGGGTGTGTCCTCAGGACCCTACTCCACTACCACATATCTACAACACACTAAGGGTGTGCCCTCAGGACCCTACTCCACTACCACACCACACTAAGGGTGTGCCCTCAGGCCCCTACTCCACTACCACATATCTACAACACACCAAGGGTGTGCCCTCAGGACCCTACTCCACTACCACATATCTAAAACACACTAAGGGTGTGTCCTCAGGCCCCTACTCCACTACCACATATCTACAACACACTAAGGGTGTGCCCTCAGGACCCTACTCCACTACCACATATCTACAACACACTAAGGGTGTGCCCTCAGGCCCCTACTCCACTACCACATATCTACAACACACCAAGGGTGTGCCCTCAGGACCCTACTCCACTACCACATATCTAAAACACACTAAGGGTGTGTCCTCAGGCCCCTACTCCACTACCACATATCTACAACACACTAAGGGTGTGCCCTCAGGACCCTACTCCACTACCACATATCTACAACACACTAAGGGTGTGCCCTCAGGACCCTACTCCACTACCACATATCTACAACACACTAAGGGTGTGTCCTCAGGCCCCTACTCCACTACCACATATCTACAACACACTAAGGGTGTGCCCTCAGGACCCTACTCCACTACCACATATCTACAACACACTAAGGGTGTGACCTCAGGACCCTACTCCACTACCACATATCTACAACACACTAAGGGTGTGCCCTCAGGACCCTACTCCACTACCACATATCTACAACACACTAAGGGTGTGCCCTCAGGCCGCTACTCCACTACCACATATCTACAACACACTAAGGATGTGTCCTCAGGACCCTACTCTACTACCACATATCTACAACACACTAAGGGTGTGCCCTCAGGACCCTACTCCACTACCACATATCTACAACACTAAGGGTGTGCCCTCAGGACCCTACTCCACTACTACATATCTACAACACACTAAGGGTGTGCCCTCAGGACCCTACTCCACTACCACATATCTACAACACACTAAGGGTGTGCCCTCAGGACCCTACTCCACTACCACATATCTACAACACACTAAGGGTGTGCCCTCAGGACCCTACTCCACTACCACATATCTACAACACACTAAGGGTGTGTCCTCAGGATCCTACTCCACTACCACATATCTACAACACACTAAGGGTGTGCCCTCAGGACCCTACTCCACTACCACATATCTACAACACACTAAGGCTGTGTCCTCAGGCCCCTACTCCACTACCACATATCTACAACACACTAAGGGTGTGTCCTCAGGACCCTACTCCACTACCACATATCTACAACACACTAAGGGTGTGCCCTCAGGACCCTACTCCACTACCACATATCTACAACACACTAAGGGTGTGCCCTCAGGACCCTACTCCACTATCACATATCTACAACACACTAAGGGTGTGCCCTCAGGCCCCTACTCCACTACCACATATCTACAACACACTAAGGGTGTGCCCTCAGGACCCTACTCCACTACCACATATCTACAACACACTAAGGGTGTGTCCTCAGGACCCTACTCCACTACCACATATCTACAACACACTACGGGTGTGTCCTCAGGACCCTACTCCACTACCACATATCTACAACACACTAAGGGTGTGCCCTCAGGCCCCTACTCCACTACCACATATCTACAACACACTAAGGGTGTGTCCTCAGGACCCTACTCCACTACCACATATCTACAACACACTACGGGTGTGTCCTCAGGACCCTACTCCACTACCACATATCTACAACACACTAAGGGTGTGCCCTCAGGCCCCTACTCCACTACCACATATCTACAACACACTAAGGGTGTGCCCTCAGGACCCTACTCCACTACCACATATCTACAACACACTAAGGGTGTGCCCTCAGGACCCTACTCCACTACCACATATCTACAACACACTAAGGGTGTGCCCTCAGGACCCTACTCCACTACCACATATCTACAACACACTAAGGGTGTGTCCTCAGGACCCTACTCCACTACCACATATCTACAACACACTAAGGGTGTGTCCTCAGGCCCCTACTCCACTACCACATATCTACAACACACTAAGGGTGTGTCCTCAGGACCCTACTCCACTACCACATATCTACAACACACTCAGGGTGTGTCCTCAGGACCCTACTCCACTACCACATATCTACAACACACTAAGGGTGTGTCCTCAGGACCCTACTCCACTACCACATATCTACAACACACTAAGGGTGTGTCCTCAGGACCCTACTCCACTACCACATATCTACAACACACTCAGGGTGTGTCCTCAGGACCCTACTCCACTACCACATATCTACAACACACTGTGTGCCCTCAGGACCCTACTCCACTACCAAATATCTACAACACACTAAGGGTGTGCCTTCAGGACCCTACTCCACTACCACATATCTACAACACACTAAGGGTGTGCCCTCAGGACCCTACTCCACTACCACATATCTACAACACACTAAGGGTGTGTCCTCAGGCCCCTACTCCACTACCACATATCTACAACACACTGTGTGTCCTCAGGACCCTACTCCACTACCACATATCTACAACACACTAAGGGTGTGCCCTCAGGCCCCTACTCCACTACCACATATCTACAACACACTAAGGGTGTGTCCTCAGGACCCTACTCCACTACCACATATCTACAACACACTACGGGTGTGTCCTCAGGACCCTACTCCACTACCACATATCTACAACACACTAAGGGTGTGCCCTCAGGCCCCTACTCCACTACCACATATCTACAACACACTAAGGGTGTGCCCTCAGGACCCTACTCCACTACCACATATCTACAACACACTAAGGGTGTGCCCTCAGGACCCTACTCCACTACCACATATCTACAACATACTAAGGGTGTGTCCTCAGGACCCTACTCCACTACCACAATACACTAAGGGTGTGTCCTCAGGACCCTACTCCACAACGCACTATGGGTGTGCCCTCAGGACCCTACTCCACTACCACATATCTACAACACACTAAGGGTGTGCCCTCAGGACCCTACTCCACTACCACATATCTACAACACACTAAGGGTGTGTCCTCAGGACCCTACTCCACTTCCACATATCTACAACACACTAAGGGTGTGTCCTCAGGACCCTACTCCACTACCACATATCTACAACACACTAAGGGTGTGCCCTCAGGACCCTACTCCACTACCACACCACACTAAGGGTGTGCCCTCAGGCCCCTACTCCACTACCACATATCTACAACACACCAAGGGTGTGCCCTCAGGACCCTACTCCACTACCACATATCTAAAACACACTAAGGGTGTGTCCTCAGGCCCCTACTCCACTACCACATATCTACAACACACTAAGGGTGTGCCCTCAGGACCCTTCTCCACTACCACATATCTACAACACACTAAGGGTGTGCCCTCAGGCCCCTACTCCACTACCACATATCTACAACACACCAAGGGTGTGCCCTCAGGACCCTACTCCACTACCACATATCTAAAACACACTAAGGGTGTGTCCTCAGGCCCCTACTCCACTACCACATATCTACAACACACTAAGGGTGTGCCCTCAGGACCCTACTCCACTACCACATATCTACAACACACTAAGGGTGTGCCCTCAGGACCCTACTCCACTACCACATATCTACAACACACTAAGGGTTTGTCCTCAGGCCCCTACTCCACTACCACATATCTACAACACACTAAGGGTGTGCCCTCAGGACCCTACTCCACTACCACATATCTACAACACACTAAGGGTGTGACCTCAGGACCCTACTCCACTACCACATATCTACAACACACTAAGGGTGTGCCCTCAGGACCCTACTCCACTACCACATATCTACAACACACTAAGGGTGTGCCCTCAGGCCGCTACTCCACTACCACATATCTACAACACACTAAGGATGTGTCCTCAGGACCCTACTCTACTACCACATATCTACAACACACTAAGGGTGTGCCCTCAGGACCCTACTCCACTACCACATATCTACAACACTAAGGGTGTGCCCTCAGGACCCTACTCCACTACTACATATCTACAACACACTAAGGGTGTGCCCTCAGGACCCTACTCCACTACCACATATCTACAACACACTAAGGGTGTGCCCTCAGGACCTTACTCCACTACCACATATCTACAACACACTAAGGGTGTGCCCTCAGGACCCTACTCCACTACCACATATCTACAACACACTAAGGGTGTGTCCTCAGGATCCTACTCCACTACCACATATCTACAACACACTAAGGGTGTGCCCTCAGGACCCTACTCCACTACCACATATCTACAACACACTAAGGCTGTGTCCTCAGGCCCCTACTCCACTACCACATATCTACAACACACTAAGGGTGTGTCCTCAGGACCCTACTCCACTACCACATATCTACAACACACTAAGGGTGTGCCCTCAGGACCCTACTCCACTACCACATATCTACAACACACTAAGGGTGTGCCCTCAGGCCCCTACTCCACTACCACATATCTACAACACACTAAGGGTGTGCCCTCAGGACCCTACTCCACTACCACATATCTACAACACACTAAGGGTGTGCCCTCAGGACCCTACTCCACTACCACATATCTACAACACACTAAGGGTGTGTCCTCAGGACCCTACTCCACTACCACATATCTACAACACACTAAGGGTGTGCCCTCAGGACCCTAATCCACTACCACATATCTACAACACACTAAGGGTGTGCCCTCAGGACCCTACTCCACTACCACATATCTACAACACACTAGGGTGTGTCCTCAGGACCCTACTCCACTACCACATATCTACAACACATTAAGGGTGTGTCCTCAGGACCCTACTCCACTACCACATATCTACAACACACTAAGGATGTGCCCTCAGGACCCTACTCCAATACCACATATCTACAACACACTAAGGGTGTGTCCTCAGGACCCTACTCCACTACCACATATCTACAACACACTAAGGGTGTGTCCTCAGGACCCTACTCCACTACCACATATCTACAACACACTAAGGGTGTGCCCTCAGGACCCTACTCCACTACCACATATCTACAACACACTAAGGGTGTGCCCTCAGGACCCTACTCCACTACCACACCACACTAAGGGTGTGTCCTCAGGACCCTACTCCACTACCACATATCTACAACACACTAAGGGTGTGCCCTCAGGCCCCTACTCCACTACCACATATCTACAACACACTAAGGGTGTGTCCTCAGGACCCTACTCCACTACCACATATCTACAACACACTGTGCCCTCAGGCCCCTACTCCACTACCACATATCTACAACACACTAAGGGTGTGTCCTCAGGACCCTACTCCACTACCACATATCTACAACACACTAAGGGTGTGCCCTCAGGCCCCTACTCCACTACCACATATCTACAACACACTAAGGGTGTGTCCTCAGGACCCTACTCCAATACCACATATCTACAACACACTAAGGGTGTGTCCTCAGGACCCTACTCCACTACCACATATCTACAACACACTAAGGGTGTGTCCTCAGGACCCTACTCCACTACCACATATCTACAACACACTAAGGGTGTGCCCTCAGGACCCTACTCCACTACCACACCACACTAAGGGTGTGTCCTCAGGACCCTACTCCACTACCACATATCTACAACACACTAAGGGTGTGCCCTCAGGCCCCTACTCCACTACCACATATCTACAACACACTAAGGGTGTGTCCTCAGGACCCTACTCCACTACCACATATCTACAACACACGGTGTGCCCTCAGGGCCCTACTCCACTACCACATATCTACAACACACTAAGGGTGTGTCCTCAGGACCCTACTCCACTACCACATATCTACAACACACTAAGGGTGTGCCCTCAGGCCCCTACTCCACTACCACATATCTACAACACACTAAGGGTGTGTCCTCAGGACCCTACTCCACTACCACATATCTACAACACACTGTGTGCCCTCAGGCCCCTACTCCACTACCACATATCTACAACACACTAAGGGTGTGTCCTCAGGACCCTACTCCACTACCACATATCTACAACACACTAAGGGTGTGCCCTCAGGACCCTACTTCACTACCACATATCTACAACACACTAAGGGTGTGTCCTCAGGACCCTACTCCACTACCACATATCTACAACACACTAAGGGTGTGTCCTCAGGCCCCTACTCCACTACCACATATCTACAACACACTAAGGGTGTGCCCTCAGGATCCTACTCCACTACCACATATCTACAACACACTAAGGGTGTGTCATCAGGACCCTACTCCACTACCACATATCTACAACACACTAAGGGTGTGTCATCAGGACCCTACTCCACTACCACATATCTACAACACACTAAGGGTGTGCCCTCAGGACCCTACTCCACTACCACATATCTACAACACACTAAGGGTTTGCCCTCAGGGCCCTACTCCACTACCACATATCTACAACACACTAAGGGTGTGTCATCAGGACCCTACTCCACTACCACATATCTACAACACACTAAGGGTTTGCCCTCAGGGCCCTACTCCACTACCACATATCTACAACACACTAAGGGTGTGTCATCAGGACCCTACTCCACTACCACATATCTACAACACACTAAGGGTTTGCCCTCAGGGCCCTACTCCACTACCACATATCTACAACACACTAAGGGTGTGTCATCAGGACCCTACTCCACTACCACATATCTACAACACACTAAGGGTGTGCCCTCAGGACCCTACTCCACTACCACATATCTACAACACACTAAGGGTTTGCCCTCAGGGCCCTACTCCACTACCACATATCTACAACACACTAAGGGTGTGTCATCAGGACCCTACTCCACTACCACATATCTACAACACACTAAGGGTGTGCCCTCAGGGCCCTACTCCACTACCACATATCTACAACACACTAAGGGTGTGTCATCAGGACCCTACTCCACTACCACATATCTACAACACACTAAGGGTGTGCCCTCAGGGCCCTACTCCACTACCACATATCTACAACACACTAAGGGTGTGTCCTCAGGCCCCTACTCCACTACCACATATCTACAACACACTAAGGGTTTGCCCTCAGGGCCCTACTCCACTACCACGTGTACATGTCATCGTGTGTTTGTCTACATGTTTGTGTTGCTTCACAATCCCAGTTGTTCCATGAGGTGTATTTTTATATTTTATTTCATCTGATTCTACTGCTGCATCAGTTACCTGATGTGGAATAGAGTTCCATGTAGTCATGGCTCTATGTAGTACTGTCCGCCTCCCATTGTCTGTTCTGGACTTGGGGACTGTGAAGAGACCTCTGGTGGCATGTCTTGCGGGGTATGCATGGGTGTCTGAGCTGTGTGCTAGTCATTTAAACAGACAGCACGGTGCATTCAACATGTCAATACCTCTCATAAATACAAGTAGTGATAAAGTCAATCTCTCCTCCCCTTTGAGCCAGGAGAGATTGACCTGCATGTTATTAATGTTGGCTCTCAGTGTACATCCAAGGGTCAGCTGTACTGCCCTGTTCTGAGCCAATTGTAATTTATCTAAGTCCCTCTTTGTGGCACCTGACCACACAGCTTCTTCTGTTCCACACTCACTTGACTGAATTCAACATGACAACGCTTGTCTTTCATCATCTGGTCAGATATACTTGGATGTGTAGTGTCAGCGTTTGTTGCTGGCATTTCATGCCTAAATTTGCTAATCTTGCCAATTAAAAAATTCATTAAAGTAGTTGGCAATACAAGTGGGTTTAGTGATGAATGAGCCGTCTGATTCAATGAATGATGGAGCTGAGTTTGCCTTTTTGCTCAAAATGTAATTTAAGATGCTCCAAAGCTTTTTACTATAATTCTTTATGTCTTTTGTCTTTGTTTCATAGTGTAGTGTAATGCTGTCTCCCCTTACACATTTCCTGCAGTATTGAGATCCTATCATATGCTCTATGTAATTCTCTCACACACACACACACACACACACACACACACACACACACACACACACACACACACACACACACACACACACACACACACACACACACACACACACACACACACACACACACGCTTGTTGGAGATGAGGTGGTAGTATGCTGTGTCACGTCTCATTCCTCCATAACCATACACACCCATTCTCAGCTTTTCATCTGGTCACATACACACGGTTACATACACACACAGTATTAATATTTGCCATAGGAAACAATGTCAAGATGGATAGATCCATATTCCATACTGTTACTTTTCTGGATGGTTTTTACACAATGGCTGTATTATGTAGACTAGAAGTAAACGTTCCCACGTTCCTCTGCTGTGATCCGGGAGCATGTGGGATTACTCAATGGATCATTCCCCATCTCATATCCCCTTTCTTTTCATTACTCTCTCTCTCTGTCTCTCTCTCTCTCCCCCTCTCTTTCTCTTTCTCTCTCTCTGACTCTCTCTCTCTCTGTCTCTCTCTCGCTCTCTCCCCCCCCCCCCCCCTCTCTCTCTCCCCCTCTCTCTCTCCCACATGGAAACTGCTCCTAGTGGAACCAGATTAACGACACTAAATGTCACATGGAATCATCGCTGGGCCAAAATGAAAATGGTCACGACTTCTCCTTTCTATTCTACTGTGGTATTAATCCCCTGTAACTCATCCTTACTTTCTATTCTACTGTGGTATTAATCCCCTGTAACTCATCCTTACTTTCTATTCTACTGTGGTATTAATCCCCTGTAACTCATCCTTACTTTCTATTCTACTGTGGTGTTAATCCCCTGTAACTCATCCTTACTTTCTATTCTACTGTGGTATTAATCCCCTGTAACTCATCCTTACTTTCTATCCTACTGTGGTATTAATCCCCTGTAACTCATCCTTACTTTCTATTCTACTGTGGTGTTAATCCCCTGTAACTCATCCTTACTTTCTATTCTACTGTGGTGTTAATCCCCTGTAACTCATCCTTACTTTCTATCCTACTGTGGTAGTAATCCACTGTAACTCATCCCTCAAGAAAAGAGGGACACCTGGCTGGCCAATCAGGATGCTTCATATAGGTTTTCCATTGTAACTTTTGGAGTGACAGTTTGACATTCTGAGAGCGGGTCAGACGAGGTTTACAGCTCCAACTCCAAGCCCCTAAAAAAAGCCTAGAGAGGTTAAAATGCAGTCAGGATTTCCCTGTCAGCCCAGTCTTCATGTTATTGTCAGGGTGAAAGGTCATGCACGTACTCATGTTTGAAGAGGATATATAAAGCACTGCTCATATTTTCCAAACTTTTTATTTCATTCCATTCTTTTAATTTTCTGTGGAAATGTTTTACTGGACAGTGGATCTCTCTTTACATTGATCAACCTTAAAAAACAAACTGCTGTTAGGATTTGAACCTAAAAGTAATTAAAGTCATGTGTTTTTTAATTGTAAGTGTGTCCTGTCTACTTTTCTTGATATATAGTGTGTTTCTCAGTGTGTGTGACTCAGTGTGTGTGTGACTCGGTGTGTGTGTGTGTGTGTGTGTGTGTGTGTGTGTGTGTGTGTGTGTGTGTGTGTGTGTGTGTGTGTGTGTGACTCAGTGTGTGTGTGTGACTCAGTGTGTGTGTGACTCGGTGTGTGTGTGTGTGTGTGTGACTCAGTGTGTGTCTCAGTTTATGTGTCTCAGTGTGTGTGTGTGACTCAGTGTGTGTGTGTGTGTGTGAGACTCAGGGTGTGTGTGTGTGAGTGTTGGTGGTGTTATTGATAATGTAAGGCTGAATGGTGTTTGCCAATAGTCCATGTAGGTGTTGGTGTTAGTAGAGTAGGTAAAGGTAGGCTGTGAGACACACACACACACACACACACACACACACACACACACACAGCTGAGGAGCAGGTAGCTAGAACCCCTTTCAGTGTGTTGTATTACAGTCTTCTCAGAACTCACTCAGTGAAGACAGCTCCAATAGGAGTGTGTGTTGTATTAATAACTGTCTTCTCAGAACTCACTCAGGGAAGACAGCTCCAATAGGAGTGTGTGTTGTATTAATAACTGTCTTCTCAGAACTCACTCAGTGAAGACAGCTCCAATAGGAGTGTGTGTTGTATTACAGTCTTCTCAGAACTCACTCAGTGAAGACAGCTCCAATAGGAGTGTGTGTTGTATTACAGTCTTCTCAGAACTCACTCAGTGAAGACAGCTCCAATAGGAGTGTGTGTTGTATTACAGTCTTCTCAGAACTCACTCAGTGAAGACAGCTCCAATAGGAGTGTGTGTTGTATTAATAACTGTCTTCTCAGAACTCACTCAGTGAAGACAGCTCCAATAGGTGTGTGTGTTGTATTAATAACTGTCTTCTCAGAACTCACTCAGGGAAGACAGCTCCAATAGGTGTGTGTGTTGTATTAATAACTGTCTTCTCAGAACTCACTCAGTGAAGACAGCTCCAATAGGAGTGTGTGTTGTATTACAGTCTTCTCAGAACTCACTCAGTGAAGACAGCTCCAATAGGAGTGTGTGTTGTATTACAGTCTTCTCAGAACTCACTCAGGGAAGACAGCTCCAAAATCCCCTGTCGTTCGGGTCAGTTTTGTGTTTGTCCTATTCGGTTCTGTCTATGTCTGCTTGCTCAGCAGAGCAGCTTTTCCCTGTTCCAGACTGAGTGGGTTCTGTTTCTGCTGCTAGTATAGAATTAACTTGTCTTGTTGCTTGCTAATTGGTCAACAGTCTGCTAAAAACACTCTGACAAAAATGTATCCCACATTCCAGGGAGAGGGAAGGCCTCTAGAGCACTCTGACCACAGAACATAGAGAGGGTGATGTTTTTGTGACACACACACCTATTGGAGCCTGTGT